>NW_027227032.1:0-27954 GCF_037783145.1 Equus przewalskii
TGCTCAACTCGCCTGAACCACCTGCCGGACATGCCAAAATCACCTGCCGACTATGCCAGAACCACGTGGCGAACACTCCGGAATCACTTGCCGGGCATGCAGGAACCACCTCTCAGACATGCCAGAACCCCGTGCCAATGACCCCGGAAGACCCAGCCGAGCACGCCGGAACCACCTGCTCGACTCGCCAGAACCACCTGCCGATCACGCAAAAATCACCTGCCGGCTACGCCACAACCAGTTGCTGAACACTTTGGAATCACCTGCCAGGCTTGCTGGAACCACCTGCCAGTCATGCCAAAATCACCTGCCAAGTAAACCAGAACCGCTTGGCGGACACTGCGGAAACACCTGTCGGGCCGGCTGGAACCACATCTCAGACGTGCCAGAAACGTGTTCATGAGATGCTGGAACCACACCACGAACAGACGGATACCACCTGCCAGAACCGCCTGAACCACCTGTTGAGCACGCCGGAACCACCTGCTCAACTTACCGGTACCACCTCCCTGACACGCCAAAATCAGCTGATGGGTATGCCAGAACCACTTGGCGGACACTCCGGAATCATCTGCCGGACATGCCGGAACCAGCTCTCAGACACACCAGAACCAAGTGCCGGAGACGCCGGAAGCACCTGCCGAGCATGCAGGAGCCACCTGCTCGACTCGCCAGAAACACCTGCCAGACACGCCAAAATCACCTGCCGGGTATTCCAGAACCACCTGGCAGACACTATGGAATCACCTGCCGCGCATGCCGGAACCACCTCTCAGACGTGCCGGAAGCACGTGCCAGACACGCCGGAAACACCTACCGGACAGACCGGAACCACCTGCGAAGAACGCCGGAGCCACCTGTTCGACTCGCCGGAACCACCTACCGGACAGACCGGAATCAACTTTTGCGCATGCCGGAACCACCAGTCAGATGTGCCAGAAACACGTGCCGGAGACGCCGGAAGCAGCTGCCGAGCACGTCGCAACCACCTGCTCAAATCGCCTGAACCACCTGCCGGACACGCCAAAATCACCTGCCCGCTACACCAGCACCACTTCAGGGACAAGCCGGAATCACGTGAGGGGCATGCCGGCACAGCCTCTCAGACTGAACCTCGTGCCGGACACCACAGAACCACCTGCCGGACAGACCGGAACCACCTGCCGGGCACGCCGGAACCACCGGCTCGACCCGCCGGAACGACCGCTGGACATGCAAAATCACCTGCCGGCTACGCCGGAAACACTTGGCGAACACTCCGGAAGCACCTGCCGGGCACGCCGGAACCACCTGCTCGACTCGCCAGAACCACCTGCCGGACACGCAAAAATCACCTGCCAACTACGCCAGTACCACTTGGCGGACACTGTGGAAACACCTGTCGGGCCGGCCGGAACCACATCTCAGACGTGCCAGAACCATGTGCATGAGATGCTGGAACCACAACCCAAACAGACGGAAAACACCTGCCAGACCCGTCTGAACAACCTGCCGAGCACGCCGGAGCCACCTGCTCGACTCGCCGGAACCACCTACCTGACATGCCCAAATCACCAGCCGGGTATGCCAGAACCACTTGGCGGACACTCCGTAATCATCTGCCGGACATGCCGGAACCAGCTCTCAGACACACCAGAACCACGTGCCGGAGACGCCGGAAGCACCTGCCGAGCATGCCGGAGCCACCTGCTCGACTCGCCAGAAACACCTGCCGGACACGCCAAAATCACCTGCCGGCTACGACCGAACCACCAGGCGGACACTCCGAAACCACCTGTCGCGCATGCCGGAACCACCTCTCACACGTGCCGGAAGCACGTGCCGGACACGCCGGAATCACCTACCGGACAGACCCGAACCACCTGCCGAGCACGCCGGAGCCACCTGTTCGACTCGCTGGAACCACCTGCCGGACAGACCCGAACCACCTGCCGAGCACGCCGGAGCCACCTGCTCGACTCGCCGGAACCACCTACCTGACACGCCAAAATCAGCTGCTGGGTATGCCAGAACCACTTGGCGGACACTCCGGAATCATCTGCCGGACATGCCGGAACCAGCTCTCAGACACACCAGAACCAAGTGCCGGAGACGCCGGAAGCACCTGCCGAGCATGCCGGAGCCACCTGCTCGACTCGCCAGAAACACCTGCCGGACACGCCAAAATCACCTGCCGGGTATTCCAGAACCACCTGGCGGACACTATGGAATCACCTGCCGCGCATGCCGGAACCACCTCTCAGACGTGCAGGAAGCACGTGCCAGACACGCCGGAAACACCTAGCGGACAGACCGGAACCACCTGCGAAGAACGCCGGAGCCACCTGTTCGACTCGCTGGAACCACCTGCCGGACAGGCCAATATCAACTGCTGGCTATGCCAGAACCACCTGGGGGACGGTCCGGGATCACCTGCCAGCCATGGCGGAACCACCTCTCAGACGTACCAGAACCACCTGCCGGAGAAGCTGGAAACACGTCCTGGACAGACTGGAACCACGTGACGGCCATGCCTGAACCACCTGCCGAGCACGGCGGAACCACCTGCCGGACACGCCAAAATCACCTGCGGGCTACGCCAGAACCACTTGGACGACTCTCCGAAATGACCTGCCGGGCATGTTGGAACCACCTCTCAGACGTGCCAGAAGCATGTGGCGGACAGTACGGAATCACCTGTTGGGCATACGCAACCACCTCTGAGACGTACCAGAACCACGTGCCGTGCACGCCGGAACCACCTACCGGACAGACCGGAATCAATTTTTGGGCATGCCGGAACCACCAGTCAGATGTGCCAGAAACACGTGCCGGAGACGGCGGAAGCACCTGCCGAGCACGTCGCAACCACCTGCTCAACTCGCCTGAACCACCTGCCGGACACGCCAAAATCACCTGCCCGCTACACCAGCACCACTTCAGGGACAAGCCGGAATCACGTGAGGGGCATGCCGGCACAGCCTCTCAGACTGAACCTCGTGCCGGACACCACAGAACCACCTGCCGGACAGACCGGAACCACCTGCCGGACACGCCGGAACCACCGGCTCGACCCGCCGGAACGACCGCTGGACATGCAAAATCACCTGCCGGCTACGCCGGAAACACTTGGCGAACACTCCGGAATCACCTGCCGGGCATGCCGGAACCACCTCTCAGATATGCCAGAACCACGTGCCAATGACCCCGGAAGCACCTGCCGAGCACGCCGGAACCACCTGCTTGACTCGCCAGAACCACCTGCCGGACACGCAAAAATCACCTGCCGGCTACGCCACAACCAGTTGGGGAACACTTCGGAATCACCTGCCGGGCTTGCTGGAACCACCTTCCGGTCATGCCAAAATCACCTGCCAACTACGCCAGTACCACTTGGCGGACACTGTGGAAACACCTGTCGGGCCGGCCGGAACCACATCTCAGACGTGCCAGAACCATGTGCATGAGATGCTGGAACCACACCCCCAACAGACGGAAAAGACCTGCCAGACCCGTCTGAACAGCCTGCCGAGCACGCCAGAGCCACCTGCTCGACTCGCCAGAAACACCTGCCGGACACGCCAAAATCACCTGCCGGCTACGACCGAACCACCTGGCGGACACTCCGAAACCACCTGTCGCGCATGCCGGAACCACCTCTCACACGTGCCAGAAGCACGTGCCGGACACGCCGGAATCACCTACCGGACAGACCCGAACCACCTGCCGAGCACGCCGGAGCCACCTGTTCGACTCGCTGGAACCACCTGCCGGACAGGCCAATATCAACTGCTGGCTATGCCAGAACCACCTGGGGGACGGTCCGGAATCACCTGCCAGCCATGGCGGAACCACCTCTCACACGTACCAGAACCACCTGCCGGAGAAGCTGGAAACACGTCCTGGACAGTCTGGAACCACCTGCCGGCCAAGCCTGAACCACCTGCCAAGCACAACGGAACAACCTGCCAGACACGCCAAAATCACCTGCGTGTTATGCCAGAACCACTTGGAGGACTCTCTGGGATGACCTGCCGGGCATGCCGGAACCACCTCTCAGACGTGCCAGAACCATGTGGCGGACAGTCCGGAATCACCTGTTGGGCATACGCAACCACCTCTGACACGTACCAGAACCACGTGCCGTTCAGGCTGGAACCACCTACCGGACAGACCGGAATCACCTTTCGGGCATGCCGGAACCACCTGTCAGATGTGCCAGAAACACGTGCCGGAGACGCCGGAAGCACCTGCCAAGCACGTTGGAACCACCTGCTCAACTCGCCTGAACCACCTGCCGGACATGCCAAAATCACCTGCCGACTATGCCAGAACCACTTGGCGAACACTCCGGAATCACTTGCCGGGCATGCAGGAACCACCTCTCAGACATGCCAGAACCCCGTGCCAATGACCCCGGAAGCACCAGCCGAGCACGCCGGAACCACCTGCTCGACTCGCCAGAACCACCTGCCGATCACGCAAAAATCACCTGCCGGCTACGCCACAACCAGTTGGTGAACACTTTGGAATCACCTGCCAGGCTTGCTGGAACCACCTGCCAGTCATGCCAAAATCACCTGCCAACTACGCCAGAACCGCTTGGCGGACACTGCGGAAACACCTGTCGGGCCGGCTGGAACCACATCTCAGACGTGCCAGAAACGTGTTCATGAGATGCTGGAACCACACCCCGAACAGACGGATACCACCTGCCAGAACCGCCTGAACCACGTGCTGAGCACGCCGGAACCGCCTGCTCGACTCACCGGTACCACCTCCCTGACACGCCAAAATCACCTGCTGGGTATGCCAGAACCACTTGGCGGACACTCCGGAATCATCTGCCGGACATGCCGGAACCAGCTCTCAGACACACCAGAACCAAGTGCCGGAGACGCCGGAAGCACCTGCCGAGCATGCCGGAGCCACCTGCTCGACTCGCCAGAAACACCTGCCGGACACGCCAAAATCACCTGCCGGGTATGCCAGAACCACCTGGCGGACACTACGGAATCACCTGCCGCGCATGCCGGAACCACCTCTCAGACGTGCCGGAAGAAGGTGCCAGACACGCCGGAAACACCTACCGGACAGACCGGAACCACCTGCCAAGAACGCCGGAGCCACCTGTTCGACTCGCTGGAACCACCTGCCGGACAGGCCAATATCAACTGCTGGCTAAACCAGAACCACCTGGGGGACAGTCCGCGATCACCTGCCAGCCATGGCGGAACCACCTCTCAGACGTACCAGAACCACCTGCTGGAGAAGCTGGAAACACGTCCTGGAAAGACTGGAACCACGTGACGGCCATGCCTGAACCACCTGCCGAGCACGGCGGAACCACCTGCCGGACACGCCAAAATCACCTGTGGGCTACGCCAGAACCACTTGGACGACTCTCCGCAATGACCTGCCGGGCATGTTGGAACCACCTCTCAGACGTGCCAGAAGCACGTGGCGGACAGTCCGGAATCACCTGTTGGGCATACGCAACCACCTCTGACACGTACCAGAACCACGTGCCGTTCAGGCTGGAACCACCTACCGGACAGACCGGAATCACCTTTCGGGCATGCCAGAACCACCTGTCAGATGTGCCAGAAACACGTGCCGGAGACGCCGGAAGCACCTGCCAAGCACGTTGGAACCACCTGCTCAACTCGCCTGAACCACCTGCCGGACATGCCAAAATCACCTGCCGACTATGCCAGAACCACTTGGCGAACACTCCGGAATCACTTGCCGGGCATGCAGGAACCACCTCTCAGACATGCCAGAACCCCGTGCCAATGACCCCGGAAGCACCAGCCGAGCACGCCGGAACCACCTGCTCGACTCGCCAGAACCACCTGCCGATCACGCAAAAATCACCTGCCGGCTACGCCACAACCAGTTGGTGAACACTTTGGAATCACCTGCCAGGCTTGCTGGAACCACCTGCCAGTCATGCCAAAATCACCTGCCAACTACGCCAGAACCGCTTGGCGGACACTGCGGAAACACCTGTCGGGCCGGCTGGAACCACATCTCAGACGTGCCAGAAACGTGTTCATGAGATGCTGGAACCACACCCCGAACAGACGGATACCACCTGCCAGAACCGCCTGAACCACCTGCTGAGCACGCCGGAACCACCTGCTCGACTCACCGGTACCACCTCCCTGACACGCCAAAATCACCTGCCGGGTACGCCAGAACCACCTGGCGGACACTCCGAAACCACCTGTCACGCATGCCGGAACCACCTCTCAGACGTGCCGGAAGCACGTGCCGGACACGCCGGAATCACCTACCGGACAGACCGGAACCACCTGCCGAGCACGCCGGAGCCACCTGTTCGACTCGCTGGAACCACCTGCCGGACAGGCCAATATCAACTGCTGGCTATGCCAGAACCACCTGGGGGACAGTCTGGAATCACCTGCCAGCCATGGCGGAACCACCTCTCAGACGTACCAGAACCACCTGCCGGAGAAGCTGGAAACACGTCCTGGACAGTCTGGAACCACGTGACGGCCATGCCTGAACCACCTGCCAAGCACGACGGAACAACCTGCCGGACACGCCAAAATCACCTGCGGGTTACGCCAGAACCACTTGGAGGACTCTCTGGGATGACCTGCCGGGCATGCCGGAACCACCAGTCAGATGTGCCAGAAACACGTGCCGGAGACGCCGGAAGCACCTGCCGAGCACGTCGCAACCACCTGCTCAACTCGCCTGAACCACCTGCCGGACACGCCAAAATCACCTGCCCGCTACACCAGCACCACTTCAGGGACAAGCCGGAATCACGTGAGGGGCATGCCGGCACAGCCTCTCAGACTGAACCTCGTGCCGGACACCACAGAACCACCTGCCGGACAGACCGGAACCACCTGCCGGACACGCCGGAACCACCGGCTCGACCCGCCGGAACGACCGCTGGACATGCAAAATCACCTGCCGGCTACGCCGGAAACACTTGGCGAACACTCCGGAAGCACCTGCCGAGCACGCCGGAACCACCTGCTCGACTCGCCAGAACCACCTGCCGGACACGCAAAAATCACCTGCCGGCTACGCCACAACCAGTTGGGGAACACTTCGGAATCACCTGCCGGGCTTGCTGGAACCACCTGCCGGTCATGACAAAATCACCTGCCAACTACGCCAGTACCACTTGGCGGACACTGTGGAAACACCTGTCGGGCCGGCCGGAACCACATCTCAGACGTGCCAGAACCATGTGCATGAGATGCTGGAACCACACCCCGAACAGACGGAAAACACCTGCCAGACCCGTCTGAACAACCTGCCGAGCACGCCGGAGCCACCTGCTCGACTCGCCGGAACCACCTACCTGACATGCCCAAATCACCAGCCGGGTATGCCAGAACCACTTGGCGGACACTCCGGAATCATCTGCCGGACATGCCGGAACCAGCTCTCAGACACACCAGAACCACGTGCCGGAGACGCCGGAAGCACCTGCCGAGCATGCCGGAGCCACCTGCTCGACTCGCCAGAAACACCTGCCGGACACGCCAAAATCACCTGCCGGGTACGCCAGAACCACCTGGCGGACACTCCGAAACCACCTGTCGCGCATGCCGGAACCACCTCTCAGACGTGCCGGAAGCACGTGCCGGACACGCCGGAATCACCTACCGGACAGACCGGAACCACCTGCCGAGCACGCCGGAGCCACCTGTTCGACTCGCTGGAACCACCTGCCGGACAGGCCAATATCAACTGCTGGCTATGCCAGAACCACCTGGGGGACGGTCCGGAATCACCTGCCAGCCATGGCGGAACCACCTCTCAGACGTACCAGAACCACCTGCCGGAGAAGCTGGAAACACGTCCTGGACAGTCTGGAACCACCTGCCGGCCAAGCCTGAACCACCTGCCAAGCACAACGGAACAACCTGCCAGACACGCCAAAATCACCTGCGTGTTATGCCAGAACCACTTGGAGGACTCTCTGGGATGACCTGCCGGGCATGCCGGAACCACCTCTCAGACGTGCCAGAACCATGTGGCGGACAGTCCGGAATCACCTGTTGGGCATACGCAACCACCTCTGAGACGTACCAGAACCACGTGCCGTGCAGGCTGGAACCACCTACCGGACAGACCGGAATCACCTTTCGGGCATGCCGGAACCACCTGTCAGATGTGCCAGAAACACGTGCCGGAGACGCCGGAAGCACCTGCCAAGCACGTTGGAACCACCTGCTCAACTCGCCTGAACCACCTGCCGGACATGCCAAAATCACCTGCCGACTATGCCAGAACCACTTGGCGAACACTCCGGAATCACTTGCCGGGCATGCAGGAACCACCTCTCAGACATGCCAGAACCCCGTGCCAATGACCCCGGAAGCACCAGCCGAGCACGCCGGAACCACCTGCTCGACTCGCCAGAACCACCTGCCGATCACGCAAAAATCACCTGCCGGCTACGCCACAACCAGTTGGTGAACACTTTGGAATCACCTGCCTGGCTTGCTGGAACCACCTGCCAGTCATGCCAAAATCACCTGCCAACTACGCCAGAACCGCTTGGCGGACACTGCGGAAACACCTGTCGGGCCGGCTGGAACCACATCTCAGACGTGCCAGAAACGTGTTCATGAGATGCTGGAACCACACCCCGAACAGACGGATACCACCTGCCAGAACCGCCTGAACCACCTGCTGAGCACGCCGGAACCGCCTGCTCGACTCACCGGTACCACCTCCCTGACACGCCAAAATCACCTGCTGGGTATACCAGAACCACTTGGCAGACACTCCGGAATCATCTGCCGGACATGCCGGAACCAGCTCTCAGACACACCAGAACCAAGTGCCGGAGACGCCGGAAGCACCTGCCGAGCATGCCGGAGCCACCTGCTCGACTCGCCAGAAACACCTGCCGGACAAGCCAAAATCACCTGCCGGGTATGCCAGAACCACCTGGCGGACACTACGGAATCACCTGCCGCGCATGCCGGAACCACCTCTCAGACGTGCCGGAAGCACGTGCCAGACACGCCGGAAACACCTACCGGACAGACCGGAACCACCTGCCAAGAACGCCGGAGCCACCTGTTCGACTCGCTGGAACCACCTGCCGGACAGGCCAATATCAACTGCTGGCTATGCCAGAACCACCTGCGGGACAGTCCGGGATCACCTGCCAGCCATGGCGGAACCACCTCTCAGACGTACCAGAACCACCTGCCGGAGAAGCTGGAAACACGTCCTGGACAGACTGGAACCACGTGACGGCCATGCCTGAACCACCTGCCGAGCACGGCGGAACCACCTGCCAGACACGCCAAAATCACCTGTGGGCTACGCCAGAACCACTTGGACGACTCTCCGAAATGACCTGCCGGGCATGTTGGAACCACCTCTCAGACGTGCCAGAAGCACGTGGCGGACAGTCCGGAATCACCTGTTGGGCATATGCAACCACCTCTGACACGTACCAGAACGACGTGCCGCGCACGCCGGAACCACCTACCGGACAGACCGGAATCAACTTTTGGGCATGCCGGAACCACCAGTCAGATGTGCCAGAAACACGTGCCGGAGACGCCGGAAGCACCTGCCGAGCACGTCGCAACCACCTGCTCAACTCGCCTGAACCACCTGCCGGACACGCCAAAATAACCTGCCCGCTACACCAGCACCACTTCGGGGACAAGCCGGAATCACGTGAGGGGCATGCCGGCACAGCCTCTCAGACTGAACCTCGTGCCGGACACCACAGAACCACCTGCCGGACAGAGCGGAACCACCTGCCGGACACGCCGGAACCACCGGCTCGACCCGCCGGAACGACCGCTGGACATGCAAACTCACCTGCCGGCTACGCCGCAAACACTTGGCGAACACTCAGGAATCACCTGCCGGGCATGCCGGAACCACCTCTCAGATATGCCAGAACCACGTGCCAATGACCCCAGAAGCACCTGCCGAGCACGCCGGAACCACCTGCTCGACTCGCCAGAACCACCTGCCGGACACGCAGAAATCACCTGCCGGCTATGCCACAACCAGTTGGGGAACACTTCGGAATCACCTGCCGGGCTTGCTGGAACAACCTGCCGGTCATGCCAAAATCACCTGCCAACTACACCAGTACCACTTGGCGGAAACTGTGGAAACACCTGTCGGGCCGGCCGGAACCACATCTCAGACGTGCCAGAACCATGTGCATGAGATGCTGGAACCACACCCCGAACAGACGGAAAACACCTGCCAGACCCGTCTGAACAACCTGCCGAGCACGCCGGAGCCACCTGCTCGACTCGCCGGAACCACCTACCTGACATGCCAAAATCACCAGCCAGGTATTCCAGAACCACTTGGCGGACACTCCGAAATCATCTGCCGGACATGCCGGAACCAGCTCTCAGACACACCAGAACCACGTGCCGGAGACGCCGGAAGCACCTGCCGAGCATGCCGGAGCCACCTGCTCGACTCGCTGGAACCACCTGCCGGACAGGCCAATATCAACTGCTGGCTATGCCAGAACCACCTGGGGGACGGTCCGGAATCGCCTGCCAGCCATGGCGGAACCACCTCTCAGACGTACCAGAACCACCTGCCGGAGAAGCTGGAAACACGTCCTGGACAGTCTGGAACCACCTGCCGGCCAAGCCTGAACCACCTGCCAAGCACAACGGAACAACCTGCCAGACACGCCAAGATCACCTGCGTGTTATGCCAGAACCACTTGGAGGACTCTCTGGGATGACCTGCCGGGCATGCCGGAACCACCTCTCAGACGTGCCAGAACCATGTGGCGGACAGTCCGGAATCACCTGTTGGGCATGCGCAACCACCTCTGAGACGTACCAGAACCACATGCCGTGCAGGCTGGAACCACCTACCGGACAGACCGGAATCACCTTTCGGGCATGCCAGAACCACCTGTCAGATGTGCCAGAAACACGTGCCGGAGACACCGGAAGCACCTGCCAAGCACGTTGGAACCACCTGCTCAACTCGCCTGAACCACCTGCCGGAGGACACCAGCACCACTTCGGGGACAGACGGAATCACGTGAGGGGCATGCCGGCCAGCCTCTCAGACTGAACCTCGTGCCGGACACCACAGAACCACCTGCCGGACAGACCGGCCACCTGCCGGCCGCACCCCGGACATGCCAAAATCACCTGCCGACTATGCCAGAACCCCTTGGCGAACACTCCGGAATCACTTGCCGGGCATGCAGGAACCACCTCTCAGACATGCCAGAACCCCGTGCCAATGACCCCGGAAGCACCTGCCGAGCACGCCGGAACCACCTGCTCCACTCGCCAGAACCACCTGCCGGACACGCAGAAATCACCTGCCAGCTACGCCACAACCAGTTGGGGAACACTTCGGAATCACCTGCCGGGCTTGCTGGAACCACCTGCCGGTCATGCCAAAATCACCTGCCAACTATGCCAGTACCACTTGGCGGACACTGTGGAAACACCTGTCGGGCCGGCCGGAACCACATCTCAGACGTGCCAGAACCATGTGCATGAGATGCTGGAACCACACCCCGAACAGACGGAAAACACCTGCCAGACCCGTCTGAACAACCTGCCGAGCATGCCGGAGCCACCTGCCTGACATGCCCAAATCACCAGCCTGGTATGCCAGAACCACTTGGCGGACACTCCGGAATCATCTGCCGGACATGCCGGAACCAGCTCTCAGACACACCAGAACCACGTGCCGGAGACGCCGGAAGCACCTGCCGAGCATGCCGGAGCCACCTGCTCGACTCGCCAGAAACACCTGCCGGACACGCCAAAATCACCTGCCGGGTACGCCAGAACCACCTGGCGGACACTCCGAAACCACCTGTCGCGCATGCCGGAACCACCTCTCAGACGTGCCGGAAGCACATGCCGGACACACCGGAATCACCTACCGGACAGACCGGAACCACCTGCCGAGCACGCCGGAGCCACCTGTTCGACTCGCTGGAACCACCTGCCGGACAGGCCAATATCAACTGCTGGCTATGCCAGAACCACCTGGGGGACGGTCCGGAATCACCTGCCAGCCAGGGCGGAACCACCTCTCAGACGTACCAGAACCACCTGCCGGAGAAGCTGGAAACACGTCCTGGACAGTCTGGAACCACGTGACGGCCATGCCTGAACCACCTGCCGAGCACGGCGGAACCACCTGCCGGACACGCCAAAATCACCTGCGGGCTACGCCAGAACCACTTGGACGACTCTCCGAAATGACCTGCCGGGCATGTTGGAACCACCTCTCAGACGTGCCAGAAGCACGTGGCGGACAGTCCGGAATCACCTGTTGGGCATACGCAACCACCTCTGACACGTACCAGAACCACGTGCCGTGCACTCCGGAACCACCTGCTCGACTCGCCAGAACCACCTGCCGGACACGCAAAAATCACCTGCCGGCTACGCCACAACCAGTTGGGGAACACTTCGGAATCACCTGCCGGGCTTGCTGGAACCACATGCCGGTCATGACAAAATCACCTGCCAACTATGCCAGTACCACTTGGCGGACACTGTGGAAACACCTGTCGGGCCGGCCGGAACCACATCTCAGACGTGCCAGAACCATGTGCATGAGATGCTGGAACCACACCCCGAACAGACGGAAAACACCTGCCAGACACGTCTGAACAACCTGCCGAGCACGCCGGAGCCACCTGCTCGACTCGCCGGAACCACCTACCTGACATGCCCAAATCACCAGCCGGGTATGCCAGAACCACTTGGCGGACACTCCGGAATCATCTGCCGGACATGCCGGAACCAGCTCTCAGACACACCAGAACCACGTGCCGGAGACGCCGGAAGCACCTGCCGAGCATGCCGGAGCCACCTGCTCGACTCGCCAGAAACACCTGCCGGACACGCCAAAATCACCTGCCGGGTACGCCAGAACCACCTGGCGGACACTCCGAAACCACCTGTCGCGCATGCCGGAACCACCTCTCAGACGTGCCGGAAGCACGTGCCAGACACGCCGGAAACACCTATCGGACAGACCGGAACCACCTGCCAAGAACGCCGGAGCCACCTGTTCGACTCGCTGGAACCACCTGCCGGACAGGCCAATATCAACTGCTGGCTATGCCAGAACCACCTGGGGGACAGTCCGGGATCACCTGCCAGCCATGGCGGAACCACCTCCCAGACGTACCAGAACCACCTGCCGGAGAAGCTGGAAACACGTCCTGGACAGACTGGAACCACGTGACGGCCATGCCTGAACCACCTGCCGAGCACGGCGGAACCACCTGCCGGACACGCCAAAATCACCTGCGGGCTACGCCAGAACCACTTGGACGACTCTCCGAAATGACCTGCCGGGCATGTTGGAACCACCTCTCAGACGTGCCAGAAGCACGTGGCGGACAGTCCGGAATCACCTGTTGGGCATACGCAACCACCTCTGACACGTACCAGAACCACGTGCCGTGCACGCCGGAACCACCTACCGGACAGACCGGAATCACCATTTGGGCATGCCGGAACCACCAGTCAGATGTGCCAGAAACACGTGACGGAGACGCCGGAAGCACCTGCCAAGCACGTCGCAACCACCTGCTCAACTCGCCTGAACCACCTGCCGGACACGCCAAAATCACCTGCCCGCTACACCAGCACCACTTCGGGGACAAGCCGGAATCACGTGAGGGGCATGCCGGCACAGCCTCTCAGACTGAACCTCGTGCCGGACACCACAGAACCACCTGCCGGACAGACCGGAACCACCTGCCGGACATGCCGGAACGCCGGAACGACCGCTGGACATGCAATATCACCTGCCCGCTACGCCGGAATCACATGGCGAACACTCCGGAATCACCTGCCAGGCATGCCGGAACCACCTCTCAGATATGCCAGAACCACGTGCCAATGACCCCAGAAGCACCTGCCGAGCACGCCGGAACCACCTGCTCGACTCGCCAGAACCACCTGCCGGACACGCAAAAATCACCTGCCGGCTACGCCACAACCAGTTGGGGAACACTTCGGAATCACCTGCCGGGCTTGCTGGAATCACCGGCCGGTCATGCCAAAATCACCTGCCAACTACGCCAGTACCACTTGGCGGACACTGTGGAAACACCTGTCGGGCCGGCCGGAACCACATCTCAGACGTGCCAGAACCATGTGCATGAGATGCTGGAACCACACCCCGAACAGACGGATACCACCTGCCAGAACCGCCTGAACCACGTGCTGAGCACGCCGGAAACACCTGCTCGACTCACCGGTACCACCTCCCTGACACGCCAAAATCACCTGCTGGGTATGCCAGAACCACTTGGCGGACACTCCGGAATCATCTGCCGGACATGCCGGAACCAGCTCTCAGACACACCAGAACCAAGTGCCGGAGACGCCGGAAGCACCTGCCGAGCATGCCGGAGCCACCTGCTCGACTCGCCAGAAACACCTGCCGGACACGCCAAAATCACCTGCCGGGTATGCCAGAACCACCTGGCGGACACTACGGAATCACCTGCCGCGCATGCCGGAACCACCTCTCAGACGTGCCGGAAGCACGTGCCAGACACGCCGGAAACACCTACCGGACAGACCGGAACCACCTGCCAAGAACGCCGGAGCCACCTGTTCGACTCGCTGGAACCACCTGCCGGACAGGCCAATATCAACTGCTGGCTATGCCAGAACCACCTGGGGGACAGTCCGGGATCACCTGCCAGCCATGGCGGAACCACCTCTCAGACGTACCAGAACCACCTGCCGGAGAAGCTGGAAACACGTCCTGGACAGACTGGAACCACGTGACGGCCATGCCTGAACCACCTGCCGAGCACGGCGGAACCACCTGCCGGACACGCCAAAATCACCTGCGGGCTACGCCAGAACCACTTGGACGACTCTCCGAAATGACCTGCCGGGCATGTTGGAACCACCTCTCAGACGTGCCAGAAGCACGTGGCGGACAGTCCGGAATCACCTGTTGGGCATACGCAACCACCTCTGACACGTACCAGAACCACGTGCCGTGCACGCCGGAACCACCTGCTCGACTCGCCAGAACCACCTGCCGGACACGCAAAAATCACCTGCCGGCTACGCCACAACCAGTTGGGGAACACTTCGGAATCACCTGCCGGGCTTGCTGGAACCACCTGCCGGTCATGCCAAAATCACCTGCCAACTACACCAGTACCACTTGGCGGACACTGTGGAAACACCTGTCGGGCCGGCCGGAACCACATCTCAGACGTGCCAGAACCATGTGCATGAGATGCTGGAACCACACCCCGAACAGACGGAAAACACCTGCCAGACACGTCTGAACAACCTGCCGAGCACGCCGGAGCCACCTGCTCGACTCGCCGGAACCACCTACCTGACATGCCCAAATCACCAGCCGGGTATGCCAGAACCACTTGGCGGACACTCCGGAATCATCTGCCGGACATGCCGGAACCAGCTCTCAGACACACCAGAACCACGTGCCGGAGACGCCGGAAGCACCTGCCGAGCATGCCGGAGCCACCTGCTCGACTCGCCAGAAACACCTGCCGGACACGCCAAAATCACCTGCCGGGTACGCCAGAACCACCTGGCGGACACTCCGAAACCACCTGTCGCGCATGCCGGAACCACCTCTCAGACGTGCCGGAAGCACGTGCCAGACACGCCGGAAACACCTATCGGACAGACCGGAACCACCTGCCAAGAACGCCGGAGCCACCTGTTCGACTCGCTGGAACCACCTGCCGGACAGGCCAATATCAACTGCTGGCTATGCCAGAACCACCTGGGGGACAGTCCGGAATCACCTGCCAGCCATGGCGGAACCACCTCTCAGACGTACCAGAACCACCTGCCGGAGAAGCTGGAAACACGTCCTGGACAGTCTGGAACCACGTGCCGGCCATGCCTGAACCACCTGCCAAGCACGACGGAACAACCTGCCAGACACGCCAAGATCACCTGCGTGTTATGCCAGAACCACTTGGAGGACTCTCTGGGATGACCTGCCGGGCATGCCGGAACCACCTCTCAGACGTGCCAGAACCATGTGGCGGACAGTCCGGAATCACCTGTTGGGCATGCGCAACCACCTCTGAGACGTACCAGAACCACGTGCCGTGCAGGCTGGAACCACCTACCGGACAGACCGGAATCACCATTCGGGCATGCCGGAACCACCTGTCAGATGTGCCAGAAACACGTGCCGGAGACACCGGAAGCACCTGCCAAGCACGTCGGAACCACCTGCTCAACTCGCCTGAACCACCTGCCGGACATGCCAAAATCACCTGCCCGTTACACCAGCACCACTTCGGGGACAAGCCGGAATCACGTGAGGGGCATGCCGGCACAGCCTCTCAGACTGAACCTCGTGCCGGACACCACAGAACCACCTGTCGGACAGGCCGGAACCACCTGCCGGACACGCCAGAACGACCGCTGGACATGCAAAATCACCTGCCGGCTACGCCGGAAACACTTGGCGAACACTCCGGAATCACCTGCCGGGCATGCCGGAACCACCTCTCAGATATGCCAGAACCACGTGCCAATGACCCCGGAAGCACCTGCCGAGCACGCCGGAACCACCTGCTCGACTCGCCAGAACCACCTGCCGGACACGCAGAAATCACCTGCCGGCTACGCCACAACCAGTTGGGGAACACTTCGGAATCACCTGCCGGGCTTGCTGGAACCACCTGCCGGTCATGCCAAAATCACCTGCCAACTACGCCAGTACCACTTGGCGGACACTGTGGAAACACCTGTCGGGCCGGCCGGAACCACATCTCAGACGTGCCAGAACCATGTGCATGAGATGCTGGAACCACACCCCGAACAGACGGAAAACACCTGCCAGACCCGTCTGAACAACCTGCCGAGCACGCCGGAGCCACCTGCTCGACTCGCCGGAACCACCTACCTGACATGCCCAAATCACCAGCCGGGTATGCCAGAACCACTTGGCGGACACTCCGGAATCATCTACCGGACATGCCGGAACCAGCTCTCAGACACACCAGAACCACGTGCCGGAGACGCCGGAAGCACCTGCCGAGCATGCCGGAGCCACCTGCTCGACTCACCAGAAACACCTGCCGGACATGCCAAAATCACCTGCCGGGTACGCCAGAACCACCTGGCGGACACTCCGAAACCACCTGTCGCGCATGCCGGAACCACCTCTCAGACGTGCCGGAAGCACGTGCCGGACACGCCGGAATCACCTACCGGACACACCGGAACCACCTGCTGAGCACACTGGAGCCACCTGTTCGACTCGCTGGAACCACCTGCCGGACAGGCCAATATCAACTGCTGGCTATGCCAGAACCACCTGGGGGACGGTCCGGAATCACCTGCCAGCCATGGCGGAACCACCTCTCAGACGTACCAGAACCACCTGCCGGAGAACCTGGAAACACGTCCTGGACAGTCTGGAACCACCTGCCGGCCAAGCCTGAACCACCTGCCAAGCACAACGGAACAACCTGCCAGACACGCCAAAATCACCTGCGTGTTATGCCAGAACCACTTGGAGGACTCTCTGGGATGACCTGCCGGGCATGCCGGAACCACCTCTCAGACGTGCCAGAAGCATGTGGCGGACAGTCCGGAATCACCTGTTGGGCATGCGCAACCACCTCTGAGACGTACCAGAACCACATGCCGTGCAGGCTGGAACCACCTACCAGACAGACCGGAATCACCTTTCGGGCATGCCGGAACCACCTGTCAGATGTGCCAGAAACACGTGCCGGAGACGCCGGAAGCACCTGCCAAGCACGTTGGAACCACCTGCTCAACTCGCCTGAACCACCTGCCGGACATGCCAAAATCACCTGCCGACTATGCCAGAACCCCTTGGCGAACACTCCGGAATCACTTGCCGGGCATGCAGGAACCACCTCTCAGACATGCCAGAACCCCGTGCCAATGACCCCGGAAGCACCAGCCGAGCACGCCGGAACCACCTGCTCGACTCGCCAGAACCACCTGCCGATCACGCAAAAATCACCTGCCGGCTACGCCACAACCAGTTGGTGAACACTTTGGAATCACCTGCCAGGCTTGCTGGAACCACCTGCCAGTCATGCCAAAATCACCTGCCAACTACGCCAGAACCGCTTGGCGGACACTGCGGAAACACCTGTCGTGCCGGGTGGAACCACATCTCAGATGTGCCAGAAACGTGTTCATGAGATGCTGGATCCACACCCCGAACAGACGGATACCACCTGCCAGAACCGCCTGAACCACCTGCTGTGCACGCCGGAACCACCTGCTCGACTCACCGGTACCACCTCCCTGACACGCCAAAATCACCTGCTGAGTATGCCAGAACCACTTGGCGGACACTCCGGAATCATCTGCCGGACATGCCGGAACCAGCTCTCAGACACACCAGAACCAAGTCCGGAGACGCCGGAAGCACCTGCCGAGCATGCCGGAGCCACCTGCTCGACTCGCCAGAAACACCTGCCAGACACGCCAAAATCACCTGCGTGTTATGCCAGAACCACTTGGAGGACTCTCTGGGATGACCTGCCGGGCATGCCGGAACCACCTCTCAGACGTGCCAGAACCATGTGGCGGACAGTCCGGAATCACCTGTTGGGCATGCGCAACCACCTCTGAGACGTACCAGAACCACATGCCGTGCAGGCTGGAACCACCTACCGGACAGACCGGAATCACCTTTCGGGCATGCCGGAACCACCTGTCAGATGTGCCAGAAACACGTGCCGGAGACGCCGGAAGCACCTGCCAAGCACGTTGGAACCACCTGCTCAACTCGCCTGAACCACCTGCCGGACATGCCAAAATCACCTGCCGACTATGCCAGAACCACTTGGCGAACACTCCGGAATCACTTGCCGGGCATGCAGGAACCACCTCTCAGACATGCCAGAACCCCGTGCCAATGACCCCGGAAGCACCAGCCGAGCACGCCGGAACCACCTGCTCGACTCGCCAGAACCAGCTGCCGGACACGCCAAAATCACCTGCCCGCTACACCAGCACCACTTCGGGGACAAGCCGGAATCACGTGAGGGGCATGCCGGCACAGCCTCTCAGACTGAACCTCGTGCCGGACACCACAGAACCACCTGCCGGACAGACCGGAACCACCTGCCCAACACGACGGAACCACCGGCTCGACCCGTCGGACCGACCGCTGGACATGCAAAATCACCTGCCGGCCACGCCGGAAACACTTGGCGAACACTCCGGAATCACCTGCCGGGCATGCCGGAACCACCTCTCAGATATGCCAGAACCACGTGACAATGACCCCGGAAGCACCTGCCGAGCACGCCGGAAACACCTGCTCGACTCGCCAGAACCACCTGCCGGACACGCAAAAATCACCTGCCGGCTACGCCACAACCAGTTGGTGAACACTTTGGAATCACCTGCCAGGCTTGCTGGAACCACCTGCCAGTCATGCCAAAGTCACCTGCCAGCTACGCCAGAACCGCTTGGCGGACACTGCGGAAACACCTTTCGGGCCGGCTGGAACCACATCTCAGACGTGCCAGAAACGTGTTCATGAGATGCTGGAACCACACCCCGAACTGACGGATACCACCTGCCAGAACCGCCTGAACCACGTGCTGAGCACGCCGGAACCACCTGCTCGACTCACCGGTACCACCTCCCTGACACGCCAAAATCACCTGCTGGGTATGCCAGAACCACTTGGCGGACACTCCGGAATCATCTGCCGGACATGCCGGAACCAGCTCTCAGACACACCAGAACCAAGTGCCGGAGACGCCGGAAGCACCTGCCGAGCATGCCGGAGCCACCTGCTCGACTCGCCAGAAACACCTGCCGGACACGCCAAAATCACCTGCCGGGTATGCCAGAACCACCTGGCGGACACTACGGAATCACCTGCCGCGCATGCCGGAACCACCTCTCAGACGTGCCGGAAGCACGTGCCAGACACGCCGGAAACACCTACCGGACAGACCGGAACCACCTGCCAAGAACGCCGGAGCCACCTGTTCGACTCGCTGGAACCACCTGCCGGACAGGCCAATATCAACTGCTGGCTATGCCAGAACCACCTGGGGGACAGTCCGGGATCACCTGCCAGCCATGGCGGAACCACCTCTCAGACGTACCAGAACCACCTGCCGGAGAAGCTGCAAACACGTCCTGGACAGACTGGAACCACGTGACGGCCATGCCTGAACCACCTGCCGAGCACGGCGGAACCACCTGCCGGACACGCCAAAATCACCTGCGGGCTACGCCAGAACCACTTGGACGACTCTCCGAAATGACCTGCCGGGCATGTTGGAACCACCTCTCAGACGTGCCAGAAGCACGTGGCGGACAGTCCGGAATCACCTGTTGGGCATACGCAACCACCTCTGAGACGTACCAGAACCACGTGCCGTGCACGCCGGAACCACCTACCGGACAGACCGGAATCAGCTTTTGGGCATGCCGGAACCACCAGTCAGATGTGCCAGAAACACGTGCCGGAGACGCCTGAAGCACCTGCCGAGCATGTCGCAACCACCTGCTCAACTCGCCGGAACCACCTGCCGGACACGCCAAAATCACCTGCCCGCTACACCAGCACCACTTCGGGGACAAGCCGGAAGCACGTGAGGGGCATGCCGGCACAGCCTCTCAGACTGAACCTCGTGCCGGGCACCACAGAACCACCTGCCGGACAGACCGGAACCACCTGCCGGACACGCCGGAACCACCGGCTCGACCCGCCGGAACGACCGCTGGACATGCAAAATCACCTGCCGGCTACGCCGGAAACACTTGGCGAACACTCCGGAATCACCTGCCGGGCATGCCGGAACCACCTCTCAGATATGCCAGAACCACGTGCCAATGACCCCGGAAGCACCTGCCGAGCACGCCGGAACCACCTGCTCGACTCGCCAGAACCACCTGCCGGACACGCAAAAATCACCTGCCGGCTACGCCACAACCAGTTGGGGAACACTTCGGAATCACCTGCCGGGCTTGCTGGAACCACCTGCCGGTCATGCCAAAATCACCTGCCAACTACGCCAGTACCACTTGGCGGACACTGTGGAAACACCTGTCGGGCCGGCCGGAACCACATCTCAGACGTGCCAGAACCATGTGCATGAGATGCTGGAACCACACCCCGAACAGACGGAAAACACCTGCCAGACCCGTCTGAACAACCTGCCGAGCATGCCGGAGCCACCTGCCTGACATGCCCAAATCACCAGCCTGGTATGCCAGAACCACTTGGCGGACACTCCGGAATCATCTGCCGGACATGCCGGAACCAGCTCTCAGACACACCAGAACCACGTGCCGGAGACGCCGGAAGCACCTGCCGAGCATGCCGGAGCCACCTGCTCGACTCGCCAGAAACACCTGCCCGACACGCCAAAATCACCTGCCGGGTACGCCAGAACCACCTGGCGGACACTCCGAAACCACCTGTCGCGCATGCCGGAACCACCTCTCAGACGTGCCGGAAGCACATGCCGGACACGCCGGAATCACCTACCGGACAGACCGGAACCACCTGCCGAGCACGCCGGAGCCACCTGTTCGACTCGCTGGAACCACCTGCCGGACAGGCCAATATCAACTGCTGGCTATGCCAGAACCACCTGGGGGACGGTCCGGAATCACCTGCCAGCCATGGCGGAACCACCTCTCAGACGTACCAGAACCACCTGCCGGAGAAGCTGGAAACACGTCCTGGACAGTCTGGAACCACGTGACGGCCATGCCTGAACCACCTGCCGAGCACGGCGGAACCACCTGCCGGACACGCCAAAATCACCTGCGGGCTACGCCAGAACCACTTGGACGACTCTCCGAAATGACCTGCCGGGCATGTTGGAACCACCTCTCAGACGTGCCAGAAGCACGTGGCGGACAGTCCGGAATCACCTGTTGGGCATACGCAACCACCTCTGACACGTACCAGAACCACGTGCCGTGCACTCCGGAACCACCTGCTCGACTCGCCAGAACCACCTGCCGGACACGCAAAAATCACCTGCCGGCTACGCCACAACCAGTTGGGGAACACTTCGGAATCACCTGCCGGGCTTGCTGGAACCACATGCCGGTCATGACAAAATCACCTGCCAACTATGCCAGTACCACTTGGCGGACACTGTGGAAACACCTGTCGGGCCGGCCGGAACCACATCTCAGACGTGCCAGAACCATGTGCATGAGATGCTGGAACCACACCCCGAACAGACGGAAAACACCTGCCAGACACGTCTGAACAACCTGCCGAGCACGCCGGAGCCACCTGCTCGACTCGCCGGAACCACCTACCTGACATGCCCAAATCACCAGCCGGGTATGCCAGAACCACTTGGCGGACACTCCGGAATCATCTGCCGGACATGCCGGAACCAGCTCTCAGACACACCAGAACCACGTGCCGGAGACGCCGGAAGCACCTGCCGAGCATGCCGGAGCCACCTGCTCGACTCGCCAGAAACACCTGCCGGACACGCCAAAATCACCTGCCGGGTACGCCAGAACCACCTGGCGGACACTCCGAAACCACCTGTCGCGCATGCCGGAACCAACTCTCAGACGTGCCGGAAGCACGTGCCGGACACGCCGGAATCACCTACCGGTCACACCGGAACCACCTGCTGAGCACACTGGAGCCACCTGTTCGACTCGCTGGAACCACCTGCCGGACAGGCCAATATCAACTGCTGGCTATGCCAGAACCACCTGGGGGACGGTCCGGAATCACCTGCCAGCCATGGCGGAACCACCTCTCAGACGTACCAGAACCACCTGCCGGAGAACCTGGAAACACGTCCTGGACAGTCTGGAACCACCTGCCGGCCAAGCCTGAACCACCTGCCAAGCACAACGGAACAACCTGCCAGACACGCCAAAATCACCTGCGTGTTATGCCAGAACCACTTGGAGGACTCTCTGGGATGACCTGCCGGGCATGCCGGAACCACCTCTCAGACGTGCCAGAACCATGTGGCGGACAGTCCGGAATCACCTGTTGGGCATGCGCAACCACCTCTGAGACGTACCAGAACCACATGCCGTGCAGGCTGGAACCACCTACCGGACAGACCGGAATCACCTTTCGGGCATGCCGGAACCACCTGTCAGATGTGCCAGAAACACGTGCCGGAGACGCCGGAAGCACCTGCCAAGCACGTTGGAACCACCTGCTCAACTCGCCTGAACCACCTGCCGGACATGCCAAAATCACCTGCCGACTATGCCAGAACCACTTGGCGAACACTCCGGAATCACTTGCCGGGCATGCAGGAACCACCTCTCAGACATGCCAGAACCCCGTGCCAATGACCCCGGAAGCACCAGCCGAGCACGCCGGAACCACCTGCTCGACTCGCCAGAACCACCTGCCGATCACGCAAAAATAACCTGCAGGCTACGCCACAACCAGTTGGTGAACACTTTTTAATCACCTGCCAGGCTTGCTGGAACCACCTGCCAGTCATGCCAAAATCACCTGCCAACTACGCCAGAACCGCTTGGCGGACACTGCGGAAACACCTGTCGGGCCGGCTGGAACCACATCTCAGACGTGCCAGAAACGTGTTCATGAGATGCTGGAACCACACCGCGAACAGACGGATACCACCTGCCAGAACCGCCTGAACCACCTGCTGAGCACGCCGGAACCACCTGCTCGACTCACCGGTACCACCTCCCTGACACGCCAAAATCACCTGCTGGGTATGCCAGAACCACTTGGCGGACACTCCGGAATCATCTGCCGGACATGCCGGAACCACCTCTCAGACGTGCCGGAAGCACGTGCCAGACACGCCGGAAACACCTATCGGACAGACCGGAACCACCTGCCAAGAACGCCGGAGCCACCTGTTCGACTCGCTGGAACCACCTGCCGGACAGGCCAATATCAACTGCTGGCTATGCCAGAACCACCTGGGGGACGGTCCGGAATCACCTGCCAGCCATGGCGGAACCACCTCTCAGACGTACCAGAACCACCTGCCGGAGAAGCTGGAAACACGTCCTGGACAGTCTGGAACCACCTGCCGGCCAAGCCTGAACCACCTGCCAAGCACAACGGAACAACCTGCCAGACACGCCAAAATCACCTGCGTGTTATGCCAGAACCACTTGGAGGACTCTCTGGGATGACCTGCCGGGCATGCCGGAACCACCTCTCAGACGTGCCAGAACCATGTGGCGGACAGTCCGGAATCACCTGTTGGGCATGCGCAACCACCTCTGAGACGTACCAGAACCACATGCCGTGCAGGCTGGAACCACCTACAGGACAGACCGGAATCACCTTTCGGGCATGCCGGAACCACCAGTCAGATGTGCCAGAAACACGTGCCGGAGACGCCGGAAGCACCTGCCGAGCATGTCGCAACCACCTGCTCAACTCGCCGGAACCACCTGCCGGGCACACCAAAATCACCTGCCCGCTACACCAGCACCACTTTGGGGACAAGCCGGAATCACGTGAGGGGCATGCCGGCACAGCCTCTCAGACTGAACCTCGTGCCGGACACCAATGAACCACCTGCCGGACAGACCGGAACCACCTGCCGGACACGCCGGAACCACCAGCTTGAGCCGCCACAACGACCGCTGGACATGCAAAATCACCTGCCGGCTACGCCGCAAACACTTGGCGAACACTCCGGAATCACCTGCCGGGCATGCCGGAACCACCTCTCAGATATGCCAGAACCACGTGCCAATGACCCCGGAAGCACCTGTCGAGCACGCCGGAACCACCTGCTCGACTCGCCAGAACCACCTGCCGGACAGGCAGAAATCACCTGCCGGCTACGCCACAACCAGTTGGGGAACACTTCGGAATCACCTGCCGGGCTTGCTGGAACCACCTGCCGGTCATGCCAAAATCACCTGCCAACTACGCCAGTACCACTTGGCGGACACTGTGGAAACACCTGTCGGGCCGGCCGGAACCACATCTCAGACGTGCCAGAACCATGTGCATGAGATGCTGGAACCACACCCCGAACAGACGGAAAACACCTGCCAGACCCGTCTGAACAACCTGCCGAGCACGCCGGAGCCACCTGCTCGACTCGCCGGAACCACCTACCTGACATGCCCAAATCACCAGCCGGGTATGCCAGAACCACTTGGCGGACACTCCGGAATCATCTGCCGGACATGCCGGAACCAGCTCTCAGACACACCAGAACCACGTGCCGGAGACGCCAGAAGCACCTGCCGAGCATGCCAGAGCCACCTGCTCGACTCGCCAGAAACACCTGCCGGACACGCCAAAATCACCTGCCGGGTACGCCAGAACCACCTGGCGGACACTCCGAAACCAACTGTCGCGCATGCCGGAACCACCTCTCAGACGTGCCGGAAGCACGTGCCGGACACGCCGGAATCACCTACCGGACAGACCGGAACCACCTGCCGAGCACGCCGGAGCCAACTGTTCGACTCGCTGGAACCACCTGCCGGACAGGCCAATATCAACTGCTGGCTATGCCAGAACCACCTGGGGGACGGTCCGGAATCACCTGCCAGCCATGGCGGAACCACCTCTCAGACGTACCAGAACCACCTGCCGGAGAAGCTGGAAACACGTCCTGGACAGTCTGGAACCACCTGCCGGCCATGCCTGAACCACCTGCCAAGCACAACGGAACAACCTGCCAGACACCCCAAAATCACCTGCGTGTTATGCCAGAACCACTTGGAGGACTCTCTGGGATGACCTGCCGGGCATGCCGGAACCACCTCTCAGACGTGCCAGAACCATGTGGCGGACAGTCCGGAATCACCTGTTGGGCATGCGCAACCACCTCTGAGACGTACCAGAACCACATGCCGTGCAGGCTGGAACCACCTACCGGACAGACCGGAATCACCTTTCGGGCATGCCGGAACCACCTGTCAGATGTGCCAGAAACACGTGCCGGAGACGCCGGAAGCACCTGCCAAGCACGTTGGAACCACCTGCTCAACTCGCCTGAACCACCTGCCGGACATGCCAAAATCACCTGCCGACTATGCCAGAACCACTTGGCGAACACTCCGGAATCACTTGCCTGGCATGCAGGAACCACCTCTCAGACATGCCAGAACCCCGTGCCAATGACCCCTGAAGCACCAGCCGAGCACGCCGGAACCACCTGCTCGACTCGCCAGAACCACCTGCCGATCACGCAAAAATCACCTGCCGGCTACGCCACAACCAGTTGGTGAACACTTTGGAATCACCTGCCAGGCTTGCTGGAACCACCTGCCAGTCATGCCAAAATCACCTGCCAACTACGCCAGAACCGCTTGGCGGACACTGCGGAAACACCTGTCGGGCCGGCTGGAACCACATCTCAGACGTGCCAGAAACGTGTTCATGAGATGCTGGAACCACACCCCGAACAGACGGATACCACCTGCCAGAACCGCCTGAACCACCTGCTGAGCACGCCGGAACCACCTGCTCGACTCACCGGTACCACCTCCCTGACACGCCAAAATCACCTGCTGGGTATGCCAGAACCACTTGGCGGACACTCCGGAATCATCTGCCGGACATGCCGGAACCAGCTCTCAGACACACCAGAACCACGTGCCGGAGACGCCGGAAGCACCTGCCGAGCATGCCGGAGCCACCTGCTCGACTCGCCAGAAACACCTGCCGGACACGCCAAAATCACCTGCCGGGTACGCCAGAACCACCTGGCGGACACTACGGAATCACCTGCCGCGCATGCCGGAACCACCTCTCAGACGTGCCGGAAGAACGTGCCGGACACGCCGGAATCACCTACCGGACAGACCGGAACCACCTGCCAAGAACGCCGGAGCCACCTGTTCGACTCGCTGGAACCACCTGCCGGACAGGCCAATATCAACTGCTGGCTATGCCAGAACCACCTGGGGGACAGTCCGGGATCACCTGCCAGCCATGGCGGAACCACCTCTCAGACGTACCAGAACCACCTGCCGGAGAAGCTGGAAACACGTCCTGGACAGACTGGAACCACGTGACGGCCATGCCTGAACCACCTGCCGAGCACGGCGGAACCACCTGCCGGACACGCCAAAATCACCTGCGGGGTACGCCAGAACCACTTGGACGACTCTCCGAAATGACCTGCCGGGCATGTTGGAACCACCTGTCAGACGTGCCAGAAGCACGTGACGGACAGTCCGGAATCACCTGTTGAGCATACGCAACCACCTCTGACACGTACCAGAACCACGTGCCGTGCACGCCGGAACCACCTACCGGACAGACCGGAATCAACTTTTGGGCATGCCGGAACCACCAGTCAGATGTGCCAGAAACACGTGCCGGAGACGACGGAAGCACCTGCCGAGCACGTCGCAACCACCTGCTCAACTCGCCTGAACCACCTGCCGGACACGCCAAAATCACCTGCCCGCTACATCAGCACCACTTCGGGGACAAGCCGGAATCACATGAGGGGCATGCCGGCACAGCCTCTCAGACTGAACCTCGTGCCGGACACCACAGAACCACCTGCCGGACAGACCGGAACCACCTGCCGGACACGCCGGAACCACCGGCTCGACCCGCCGGAACGACCGCTGGACATGCAAAATCACCTGCCGGCTACGCCAGAAACACTTGGCAAACACTCCGGAATCACCTGCCGGGCATGCCGGAACCACCTCTCAGATATGCCAGAACCACGTGCCAATGACCCCGGAAGCACCTGCCGAGCACGCCGGAACCACCTGCTCGACTCGCCAGAACCACCTGCCGGACACGCAAAAATCACCTGCCGGCTACGCCACAACCAGTTGGGGAACACTTCGGAATCACCTGCCGGGCTTGCTGGAACCACCTGCCGGTCATGCCAAAATCACCTGCCAACTACGCCAGTACCACTTGGCGGACACTGTGGAAACAACTGTCGGGCCGGCCGGAACCACATCTCAGACGTGCCAGAACCATGTGCATGAGATGCTTTAACCACACCCC
>NW_027227033.1:0-72061 GCF_037783145.1 Equus przewalskii
TCACAGGTACCACCTCCCTGAAACGCCAAAATCACCTGCTGGGTATGCCAGAACCACTTGGCGGACACTCCGGAATCATCTGCCGGACATGCCGGAACCAGCTCTCAGACACAACAGAACCAAGTGCTGGAGACGCCGGAAGCACCTGCCGGGTATGCCAGAACCACTCGGAAGACACTCCAGAACCACCTGCCGGGCATGCCGGAGCCACCTGCTCGACTCGCCAGAAACACCTGCCGGACACGCCAAAATCACCTGCCGGGTATGCCAGAACCACCTGGCGGACACTACGGAATCACCTGCCGCGCGTGCCGGAACCACCTCTCAGACGTGCCGGAAGCACGTGCCGGACACGCCGGAATCACCTACCGGACAGACCGGAATCAACTGCCCAGAACGCCGGAGCCACCTGTTCGACTCGCTGGAACCACCTGCCGGACAGGCCAATATCAAATGCTGGCTATGCCAGAACCACCTGGGGGACAGTCCGGGATCACCTGCCAGCCATGGCAGAACCACCTCTCAGACGTACCAGAACCACCTGCCGGAGAAGCTGGAAACACGTCCTGGACAGACTGGAACCACGTGACGGCCATGCCTGAACCACCTGCCGAGCACGGCGGAACCACCTGCCGGACACGCCAAAATCACCTGCGGGCTACGCCAGAACCACTTGGACGACTCTCCGAAATGACCTGCCGGGCATGTTGGAACCACCTCTCAGACGTGCCAGAAGCACGTGGCGGACAGTCCGGAATCACCTGTTGGGCATACGCAACCACCTCTGAGACGTACCAGAACTACGTGCCGTGCACGCCGGAACCACCTACCGGACAGACCGGAATCAACTTTTGGGCATGCCGGAACCACCAGTCAGATGTGCCAGAAACACGTGCCGGAGACGCCGGAAGCACCTGCCGAGCATGTCGCAACCACCTGCTGAACTCGCCTGAACCACCTGACGGACACGCCAAAATCACCTGCCCGCTACACCAGCACCACTTCGGGGACAAGCCGGAATCACGTGAGGGGCATGCCGGCACAGCCTCTCAAACTGAACCTCGTGCCGGACACCACAGAACCACCTGCCGGACAGAGGGGAACCACCTGCCGGACACGCCGGAACCACCGGCTCGACCCGCCGGAACGACCGCTGGACATGCAAACTCACCTGCCGGCTACGCCGGAAACACTTGGCGAACACTCCGGAATCACCTGCCGGGCATGCCGGAACCAACTCTCAGATATGCCAGAACCACGTGCCAATGACCCCGGAAGCACCTGCCGAGCACGCCGGAACCACCTTCTCGACTTGCCAGAAGCACCTGCCGGACACGCAAAAATCACCTGCCGGCTACGCCACAACCAGTTGGGGAACACTTCGGAATCCCCTGCCGGGCTTGCTGGAAACACCTGCCGGTCATGCCAAAATCACCTGCCAACTACGCCAGTACCACTTGGCGGACACTGTGGAAACACCTGTCGGGCCGGCCGCAACCACATCTCAGACGTGCCAGAACCATGTGCATGAGATGCTGGAACCACACCCCGAACAGACGGAAAACACCTGCCAGACCCGTCTGAACAACCTGCCGAGCACGCCGGAGCCACCTGCTCGACTCGCCGGAACCACCTACCTGACATGCCCAAATCACCAGCCGGGTATGCCAGAACCACTTGGCGGACACTCCGGAATCATCTGCCGGACATGCCGGAACCAGCTCTCAGACACACCAGAACCACGTGCCGGAGACGCCGGAAGCACCTGCCGAGCATGCCGGAGCCACCTGCTCGACTCGCCAGAAACACCTGCCGGACACGCCAAAATCACCTGCCGGGTACGCCAGAACCACCTGGCGGACACTCCGAAATCACCTGTCGCGCATGCCGCAACCACCCCTCAGACGTGCCGGAAGCACGTGCCGGACACGCCGGAATCACCTACCGGACAGACCGGAACCACCTGCCGAGCACGCCGGAGCCACCTGTTCGACTGGCTGGAACCACCTGCCGGACAGGCCAATATCAACTGCTGGCTATGCCAGAACCACCTGGGGGACGGTCCGGAATCACCTGCCAGCCATGGCGGAACCACCTCTCAGACGTACCAGAACCACCTGCCGGAGAAGCTGGAAACACGTCCTGGACAGTCTGGAACCACCTGCCGGCCAAGCCTGAACCACCTGCCAAGCACAGCGGAACAACCTGCCAGACACGCCAAAATCACCTGCGTGTTATGCCAGAACCACTTGGAGGACTCTCTGGGATGACCTGCCGGGCATGCCGGAACCACCTCTCAGACGTGCCAGAACCATGTGGCGCACAGTCCGGAATCACCTGTTGGGCATGCGCAACCACCTCTGAGACGTACCAGAACCACATGCCGTGCAGGCTGGAACCACCTACCGGACAGACCGGAATCACCTTTCGGGCATGCCGGAACCACCTGTCAGATGTGCCAGAAACACGTGCCGGAGACGCCGGAAGCACCTGCCAAGCACGTTGGAACCACCTGCTCAACTCGCCTGAACCACCTGCCGGACATGCCAAAATCACCTGCCGACTATGCCAGAACCACTTGGCGAACACTCCGGAATCACTTGCCGGGCATGCCGGAACCACCTCTCAGACATGCCAGAACCCCGTGCCAATGACCCCGGAAGCACCAGCCGAGCACGCCGGAACCACCTGCTCGACTCGCCAGAACCACCTGCCGATCACGCAAAAATCACCTGCCGGCTACGCCACAACCAGTTGGTGAACACTTTGGAATCACCTGCCAGGCTTGCTGGAACCACCTGCCGGTCATGCCAAAATCACCTGCCAACTACGCCAGAACCGCTTGGCGGACACTGCGGAAACACCTGTCGGGCCGGCTGGAACCACATCTCAGACGTGCCAGAAACGTGTTCATGAGATGCTGGAACCACACCCCGAACAGACGGATACCACCTGCCAGAACCGCCTGAACCACCTGCTGAGCATGCCGGAACCACCTGCTCGACCCACCGGTACCACCTCCCTGAAACGCCAAAATCACCTGCTGGGTATGCCAGAACCACTTGGCGGACACTCCGGAATCATCTGCCGGACATGCCGGAACCAGCTCTCAGACACACCAGAACCAAGTGCTGGAGACGCCGGAAGCACCTGCCGGGTATGCCAGAACCACTCGGAAGACACTCCAGAACCACCTGCCGGGCATGCCGGAACCACCTCTCAGGGGTGCCAGAACCACATGCCGGAGACTCCGGAATCACCTACCGGGCATGCCGGAACCACCTAACAGACGTACCAGAACCATGTTCCGGACACGCCGGTACCACGTGCCGAGCTCGCCGGAACCACCTGCTGGACATGCCAAAATCACCTGCCGGCTACGCCAGAACCACTCGGCAGACACTCCGGAATCACATGTCAGGCATTCCGGAACCACCTCTCAGTGGTGCCAGAACCACATGCCGGACACTCCGGAATCACCTGCCGGGCTGGCTGGAACCACCTGCCGGTCACGCCAACATCACCTGCCAGCTATGCCAGAACCACTTGGCGAACACCATGGAAACACCTGTCGGGCCTGCCGGAACCACCTCTCAAACGTGCCAGAACCATGTGCCTGAGATGCCGGAACCACAGCCCTAACAGACCGAAACCACCTGCCATACCCGCCTGAACCACCTGCTGAGCACGCCGGAACCACCTACTCGACTCACCGGAACCACCTACCTGACACCCCAAAATCACCTGCCGGGTATGCCAGAGCCACTTGGTGGACACTCCGGAATCATCTTCCGGACATGCCAGAACCAGCTCTCAGACACACCAGAACCACGTGCCGGACACGCTGGAAGCACCTGCTGAGCATGCCTGAGCCACATGCTCGACTTGCAAGAAACACCTGCCAGACACGCCAAAATCACCTTCCGGGTACGCCAGAACCACGTGGCGAACACTCTGGAATCACCTGCCGGGCATGCCGGAACCACCTCTCAGACGTGCCAGAACCATGTGCCGGACACGCCGGAACCACCTGCCGACTATGCCGGAACCACCTGCTCCACTCCCCAGAACCACTTACTGGACACGCCGAAATCACCTGCCGGCTACGCCAGAACCACTCGGCAGACACTCCGGAACCACCTGCCGGGCATGCCGGAACCAGCTCTCTGAGGTGCCAGAACCACATGCCGGACATTCCGGAATCACCTGCCTGGCATGCCAGAACCATCTCTCAGACGTGCCAGAACCGTGTTCTGGACACGCCGGTACCACCTGCCGAGCTCGCCGGAACCACCTGCTGGACACGCCAAAATCACCTGCCGGCTACGCCAGAACCACACGGCAGACACTCCGGAATCACCTGCCGGGCTTGCTGGAACCACCTGCCGGTCACTCCAACATCACCTGCCAGCTACGCCAGAACCACTTTGCGGACTCTCCGGAAACACCTGTCGGGCCGGCCGGAACCACCTCTCAGACGTGCCAGAACCATGTGCCTGAGATGCCGGAACCACACCCCGAACAGACCGAAACCACCTGCCAGACCCGCCTGAACCACCTGCCGAGCACGCCGGAACCACCTAGTCGACTCGCAGGAACCACCTACCTGACACGCCAAAATCACCTGCCGCGTATGCCAGAACCACTTTGTGGACACTCCGGAATCATCTGCCGGACATGCCAGAACCAGCTCTCAGACACACCAGAACCACGTGCAGGACACGCCAGAAGCACCTGCTGAGCATGCCTGAGCCACATGCTCGACTTGCAAAACACACCTGCCAGACACGCAAATATCACCTGCAGGGTATGCCAGAACCACGTGGCGGACACTCCAGAATCACCTGTCGGGCGTACCGGAACCACCTCTCAGACGTGCCAGAACCTCGTGCCAGACACGCCAGAACCACCTGCCAGACAGACCAGAAGCACCTGCCGGACACGCCGGGACCACCGGCTCGACTCGCCGGAACCACCGCCAGACATGCAAAATCACCTGCCGGCTACGCCAGAACCACTTGGCGAACACTCCGCTTCACCTGCCGGGCATGCCGGAACCACCTCTCAGACTTGCCAGAAAAATGTTCTGGACACGCCGGTACCACCTGCCGAGTATGCCGGAACCACCTGCTCCACTCCCCAGAACCACCAGCTGGACACGCCAAAATCACCTGCCGGCTACGCCAGAACCACTCGGCAGACACTCAGGAACCACCTGCCGGGCATGCCGGAACCACCTCTCAGAGGTGCCAGAACCACATGCCGGACCCTCCGGAATCACCTGCCGGGCATGCCAGAACCATCTCTCAGACGTGCCAGAACCATGTTCCGGACACGCCGGTACCACCTGCCGAGCTCGCCGGAACCACCTGCTGGACACGCCAAAATCACCTGCCGGCTATGCCAGAACCACTCGGCAGACACTCCGGAACCACCTCCAGGACAGACCGGAACCACCTGCCGGACACGCCGGGACCACCTGCTTGACTCGCCAGAACCACCTGCCGGTCACACCAAAATCACCTGCCGGCTACGAAAGAACCACTTGGCGGACACTCCAGAATCACCTGCCGGGCATGCCAGCACAACCTCTCCGAAGTGCCAGAAGCACGTGCCGGACAGGCCGGAACCATCTCCCGGACAGACCGGAAACACAGGAAACACTCGCCGGAACCACCTGCTTGACTCACCGGTCACACCTGCCGGACATGCCAAACTCACCTGCCCGCTACACCAGAACCACTTGGTGGACAAGCCGGAATCACGTGAAGTGCATGCCGACACAACCTCTCAGACGTGCCAGAACCTCGTGCCGGACACCCCAGAACCACCTGCTGGACAGACGGGAACCACCTGCCGGACACGCCGGAACCACCGGCTCGAATCGCCGGAACCACCGCCGGACATGCAAAATCACCCGCCGGCTACGCCAGAACCACTTGGCGAACACTCCGGAATCACCTACCGGACATGCTGGAACCGCCTCTCAGACTTGCCAGAACCATGTTACGGACACGCCGGTACCACCTGCCGAGTATGCCGGAACCAGCTGATCCACTCCCCAGAACCACCTACTGGACACGCCAAAGTCAGCTGCTGGCTATGCAAGAACCAGTCGGCAGACACTCCGGAATCACATGTCAGGCATTCCGGAACCACTTCTCAGAGGTGCCAGAAGCACGTGGCGGACAGTCCGGAATCACCTGTCGGGCATACGCAACCACCTCTGACACGTACCAGAACCACGTGCCGTGCACGCCAGAACCACCTACCGGACAGACCGGAATCAACTTTTGGGCAGGCCGGAACCACCAGTCAGATGTGCCAGAAACATGTGCCGGAGATGCTGGAAGCACCTGCCGAGCACGTCACAACCACCTGCTCAATTCGCCTGAACCACCTGCCGCTCACGCCAAAATCACCTGCCCGCTACACCAGCACCACTTCGGGGACAAGCCGGAATCACGTGAGGGGCATGCCGGCACAGCCTCTCAGACTGAACCTCGTGCCGGACACCACAGAACCACCTGCCGGACCCGTCTGAACCACCTGCCGACACGCCGGAGCCACCTGCTCGACTCGCCGGAACCACCACTTGACATGCCCAAATCACCAGCCGGGTATGCCGGAACCACTTGGCGAACACTCCGGAATCATCTGCCGGACATGCCGGAACCAGCTCTCAGACACACCAGAACCACGTGCCGGAGACGCCGGAAGCACCTGCCGAGCATGCCGGAGCCACCTGCTCGACTCGCCAGAAACACCTGCCGGACACGCCAAAATCACCTGCCGGGTACGCCAGAACCACCTGGCGGACACTCCGAAATCACCTGCCGCGCATGCCGGAACCACCTCTCAGACGTGCCGGAAGCACGTGCCAGACACGCCGGAAACACCTACCGGACAGACCGGAACCACCTGCCGAGCACGCCGGAGCCACCTGTTCGACTGGCTGGAACCACCTGCCGGACAGGCCAATATTAACTGCTGGCTATGCCAGAACCATCTGGGGACAGTCCGGAATCACCTGCCAGCCATGGCGGAACCACCTCTCAGACGTACCAGAACCACCTGCCGGAGAAGCTGGAAACACGTCCTGGACAGACTGGAACCACGTGACGGCCATGCCTGAACCACCTGCCGAGCATGGCGGAACCACCTGCCGGACACGCCAAAATCACCTGCGGGCTACGCCAGAACCACTTGGACGACTCTCCGAAATGACCTGCCGGGCATGTTGGAACCACCTCTCAGACGTGCCAGAAGCACGTGGCGGACAGTCCGGAATCACCTGTTGGGCATACGCAACCACCTCTGAGACGTACCAGAACCACGTGCCGTGCACGCCGGAACCACCTACCGGACAGACCGGAATCAACTTTTGGGCATGCCGGAACCACCAGTCAGATGTGCCAGAAACATGTGCCGGAGACGCCGGAAGCACCTGCCGAGCACGTCGCAACCACCTGCTCAACTCGCCTGAACCACCTGCCGGACACGCCAAAATCACCTGCCTGCTACACCAGCACCTCTTCGGGTACAAGCCGGAATCACGTGAGGGGCATGCCGGCACAGCCTCTCAGACTGAACCTCGTGCCGGACACCACAGAACCACCTGCCGGACAGACCGGAACCACCTGCCGGACACGCCGGAACCACCGGCTCGACCCGCCGGAACGACCGCTGGACATGCAAAAATCACCTGCCGGCTACGCCGCAAACACTTGGCGAACACTCCGGAATCACCTGCCGGGCATGCCGGAACCACCTCTCAGATAAGCCAGAACCACGTGCCAATGACCCCGGAAGCACCTGCCGAGCACGCCGGAACCACCTGCTCGACTCGCCAGAACCACCTGCCGGACACGCAAAAATCACCTGCCGGCTACGCCACAACCAGTTGGGGAACACTTCGGAATCACCTGCCGGGCTTGCTGGAACCACCTGCCGGTCATGCCAAAATCACCTGCCAACTACGCCAGTACCACTTGGCGGACACTGTGGAAACACCTGTCGGGCCGGCCGGAACCACATCTCACACGTGCCAGAACCATGTGCATGAGATGCTGGAACCACACCCCGAACAGACGGAAAACACCTGCCAGACCCGTCTGAACAACCTGCCGAGCACGCCGGAGCCACCTGCTCGACTCGCAGGAACCACCTAACTGACATGCCAAAATCACCAGCCGGGTATGCCAGAACCACTTGGCGGACACTCCGGAATCATCTGCCGGACATGCCGGAACCAGCTCTCAGACACAGCAGAACCACGTGCCGGAGACGCCGGAAGCACCTGCCGAGCATGCCGGAGCCACCTGCTCGACTCGCCAGAAACACCTGCCGGACACGCCAAAATCACCTGCCGGGTACGCCAGAACCACCTGGCGGACACTCCGAAATCACCTGCCGCGCATGCCGGAACCACCTCTCAGACGTGCCGGAAGCACGTGCCAGACACACCGGAAACAGCTACCGGACAGACCGGAACCACCTGCCGAGCACGCCGGAGCCACCTGTTCGACTGGCTGGAACCACCTGCCGGACAGGCCAATATTAACTGCTGGCTATGCCAGAACCATCTGGGGACAGTCTGGAATCGCCTGCCAGCCATGGCGGAACCACCTCTCAGACGTACCAGAACCACCTGCCGGAGAAGCTGCAAACACGTCCTGGACAGACTGGAACCACGTGACGGCCATGCCTGAACCACCTGCCGAGCATGGCGGAACCACCTGCCGGACACGCCAAAATCATCTGCGGGCTACGCCAGAACCACTTGGACGACTCTCCGAAATGACCTGCCGGGCATGTTGGAACCACCTCTCAGACGTGCCAGAAGCACGTGGCGGACAGTCCGGAATCACCTGTTGGGCATACGCAACCACCTCTGAGACGTACCAGAACCACGTGCCGTGCACGCCGGAACCACCTAACGGACAGACCGGAATCAACTTTTGGGCATGCCGGAACCACCAGTCAGATGTGCCAGAAACACGTGCCGGAGACGCCGGAAGCACCTGCCGAGCACGTCGCAACCACCTGCTCAACTCGCCTGAACCACCTGCCGGACATGCCAAAATCACCTGCCGACTATGCCGGAACCACTTGGCGAACACACCGGAATCACTTGCCGGGCATGCAGGAACCACCTCTCAGATATGCCAGAACCACGTGCCAATGACCCCGGAAGCACCTGCCGAGCACGCCGGAACCACCTGCTCGACTCGCCAGAACCACCTGCCGGACACGCAAAAATCACCTGCCGGCTACGCCAGAACCACTTGGCGAACACTTCGGAATCACCTGCCGGGCATGCCGGAACCACCTCTCAGACGTGCCAGAACCATGTGCCGGACACGCCGGAACCACCTGCCGACTATGCCGGAACCACCTGCTCCACTCCCCAGAACCACTTACTGGACACGCCGAAATCACCTGCCGGCTACGCCAGAACCACTCGGCAGACACTCCGGAACCACCTGCCGGGCATGCCGGAACCAGCTCTCTGAGGTGCCAGAACCACATGCCGGACATTCCGGAATCACCTGCCTGGCATGCCAGAACCATCTCTCAGACGTGCCAGAACCGTGTTCTGGACACGCCGGTACCACCTGCCGAGCTCGCCGGAACCACCTGCTGGACACGCCAAAATCACCTGCCGGCTACGCCAGAACCACACGGCAGACACTCCGGAATCACCTGCCGGGCTTGCTGGAACCACCTGCCGGTCACTCCAACATCACCTGCCAGCTACGCCAGAACCACTTTGCGGACTCTCCGGAAACACCTGTCGGGCCGGCCGGAACCACCTCTCAGACGTGCCAGAACCATGTGCCTGAGATGCCGGAACCACACCCCGAACAGACCGAAACCACCTGCCAGACCCGCCTGAACCACCTGCCGAGCACGCCGGAACCACCTAGTCGACTCGCAGGAACCACCTACCTGACACGCCAAAATCACCTGCCGCGTATGCCAGAACCACTTTGTGGACACTCCGGAATCATCTGCCGGACATGCCAGAACCAGCTTTCAGACACACCAGAACCACGTGCAGGACACGCCAGAAGCACCTGCTGAGCATGCCTGAGCCACATGCTCGACTTGCAAAACACACCTGCCAGACACGCAAATATCACCTGCAGGGTATGCCAGAACCACGTGGCGGACACTCCAGAATCACCTGTCGGGCGTAGCGGAACCACCTCTCAGACGTGCCAGAACCTCGTGCCAGACACGCCAGAACCACCTGCCAGACAGACCAGAAGCACCTGCCGGACACGCCGGGACCACCGGCTCGACTCGCCGGAACCACCGCCAGACATGCAAAATCACCTGCCGGCTACGCCAGAACCACTTGGCGAACACTCCGCTTCACCTGCCGGGCATGCCGGAACCACCTCTCAGACTTGCCAGAAAAATGTTCTGGACACGCCGGTACCACCTGCCGAGTATGCCGGAACCACCTGCTCCACTCCCCAGAACCACCAGCTGGACACGCCAAAATCACCTGCCGGCTACGCCAGAACCACTCGGCAGACACTCAGGAACCACATGCCGGGCATGCCGGAACCACCTCTCAGAGGTGCCAGAACCACATGCCGGACCCTCCGGAATCACCTGCCGGGCATGCCAGAACCATCTCTCAGACGTGCCAGAACCATGTTCCGGACACGCCGGTACCACCTGCCGAGCTCGCCGGAACCACCTGCTGGACACGCCAAAATCACCTGCCGGCTATGCCAGAACCACTCGGCAGACACTCCGGAACCACCTCCAGGACAGACCGGAACCACCTGCCGGACACGCCGGGACCACCTGCTTGACTCGCCAGAACCACCTGCCGGTCACACCAAAATCACCTGCCGGCTACGAAAGAACCACTTGGCGGACACTCCAGAATCACCTGCCGGGCATGCCAGCACAACCTCTCCGAAGTGCCAGAAGCACGTGCCGGACAGGCCGGAACCATCTCCCGGACAGACCGGAAACACAGGAAACACTCGCCGGAACCACCTGCTTGACTCACCGGTCACACCTGCCGGACATGCCAAACTCACCTGCCCGCTACACCAGAACCACTTGGTGGACAAGCCGGAATCACGTGAAGTGCATGCCGACACAACCTCTCAGACGTGCCAGAACCTCGTGCCGGACACCCCAGAACCACCTGCTGGACAGACGGGAACCACCTGCCGGACACGCCGGAACCACCGGCTCGAATCGCCGGAACCACCGCCGGACATGCAAAATCACCCGCCGGCTACGCCAGATACACTTGGCGAACACTCCGGAATCACCTAGCGGACATGCTGGAACCGCCTCTCAGACTTGCCAGAACCATGTTACGGACACGCCGGTACCACCTGCCGAGTATGCCGGAACCAGCTGATCCACTCCCCAGAACCACCTACTTGACACGCCAAAGTCAGCTGCTGGCTATGCAAGAACCACTCAGCAGACACTCCGGAATCACATGTCAGGCATTCCGGAACCACTTCTCAGAGGTGCCAGAAGCACGTGGCGGACAGTCCGGAATCACCTGTTGGGCATACGCAACCACCTCTGACACGTACCAGAACCACGTGCCGTGCACGCCGGAACCACCTACCGGACAGACCGGAATCAACTTTTGGGCATGCCGGAACCACCAGTCAGATGTGCCAGAAACACGTGCCGGAGACGCCGGAAGCACCTGCCGAGCACGTCACAACCACCTGCTCAACTCGCCTGAACCACCTGCCGCTCACGCCAAAATCACCTGCCCGCTACAACAGCACCACTTCGGGGACAAGCCGGAATCACGTGAGGGGCATGCCGGCACAGCCTCTCAGACTGAACCTCGTGCCGGACACCACAGAACCACCTGCCGGACATACCGGAACCACCTGCCGGACACGCCGGAACCACCAGCTCGACCCGCCGGAACGACCGCTGGACATGCAAACTCACCTGCCGGCTACGCCGGAAACACTTGGCGAACACTCCGGAATCACCTGCCGGGCATGCCGGAACCACCTCTCAGATATGCCAGAACCACGTGCCAATGACCCCGGAGACACCTGCCGAACACGCCGGAACCACCTGCTCAACTCGCCAGAACCACCTGCCGGACACGCAAAAATCACCTGCCGGCTACGCCACAACCAGTTGGGGAACACTTCGGAATCACCTGCCGGGCTTGCTGGAACCACCTGCCGGTCATGCCAAAATCACCTGCCAACTACGCCAGTACCACTTGGCGGACACTGTGGAAACACCTGTCGGGCCGGCCGGAACCACATCTCAGAGGTGCCCGAACCATGTGCATGAGCTGCTGGAACCACACCCCGAAGAGACGGAAAACACCTGCCAGACCCGTCTGAACAACCTGCCAAGCACGCCGGAGCCACCTGCTCGACTCGCCGGAACCACCTACCTGACATGCCCAAATCACCAGCCGGGTATGCCAGAACCACTTGGCGGACACTCTGGAATCATCTGCCGGACATGCCGGAACCAGCCCTCAGACACACCAGAACCACGTGCCGGAGACGCCGGAAGCACCTGCCGAGGCATGCCGGAGCCACCTGCTCGACTCGCCAGAAACACCTGCCGGACACGCCAAAGTCACCTGCCGGGTACGCCAGAACCACCTGGCGGACACTCCAAAATCACCTGTCGTGCATGCCGGAACCACCTCTCAGACGTACCAGAACCACCTGCCGGAGAAGCTGGAAACACGTCCTGGACAGTCTGGAACCACCTGCCGGCCAAGCCTGAACCACCTGCCGAGCACAACGGAACCACCTGCCGGACACGCCAAAATCACCTGCGGGATACGCCAGGACCACTTGGACGACTCTCCGAAATGACCTGCCGGGCATGTTGGAACCACCTCTCAGACGTGCCAGAAGCACGTGGCGGACAGTCCGGAATCACCTGTTGGGCATACGCAACCACCTCTGACACGTACCAGAACCACGTGCCGTGCACGCCGGAACCACCTACCGGACAGACCGGAATCAACTTTTGGGCATGCCGGAACCACCAGTCAGATGTGCCAGAAACACGTGCCGGGTACGCCGGAAGCACCTGCCGAGCACGTCGCAACCACCCGCTCAACTCGCCTGAACCACCTGCCGGACACGCCAAAATCACCTGCCCGCTACACCAGCACCACTTCGGGGACAAGCCGGAATCACGTGAGGGGCATGCCGGCACAGCTTCTCAGACTGAACCTCGTGCCGGACACCACAGAACCACCTGCCGGACAGACCGGAACCACCTGCCGGACACGCCGGAACCACCGGCTCGACCCGCCGGAACGACCGCTGGACATGCAAAATCACCTGCCGGCGACGCCGGAAACACTTGGCGAACACTCCGGAATCCCCTGCCGGGCATGCCGGAACCACCTGCTGGACTCACCAGAATCACCTGCCGGACACGCCAAAATCACCTGCCGGCTATGCCAGAACCACCTGGCAGACACTCCGAAATCAGCTGTCGCGCATGCCGGAACCACCTCTCAGACGTGCCGGAAGCACGTGCCGGACACGCCGGAATCACCTACCGGACAGACCGGAACCACCTGCCGAGCACGCCGGAGCCACCTGTTCGACTCGCTGGAACCACCTGCCGGACAGGCCAATATCAACTGCTGGCTATGCCAGAACCACCTGGGGGACGGTCCGGAATCACCTGCCAGCCATGGCGGAACCGCCTCTCAGACGTACCAGAACCACCTGCCGGAGAAGCTGGAAACACGTCCTGGACAGTCTGGAACCACCTGCCGGCCAAGCCTGAACCACCTGCCAAGCACAACGGAACAACCTGCCAGACACGCCAAAATCACCTGCGTGTTATGCCAGAACCACTTCGAGGACCCTCTGGGATGACCTGCCGGGCATGCCGGAACCACCTCTCAGACGTGCCAGAACCATGTGGCGCACAGTCCGGAATCACCTGTTGGGCATGCGCAACCACCTCTGAGACGTACCAGAACCACATGCCGTGCAGGCTGGAACCACCTACCGGACAGACCAGAATCACCTTTCGGGCATGCCGGAACCACCTGTCAGATGTGCCAGAAACACGTGCCGGAGACGCCGGAAGCACCTGCCAAGCACGTTGGAACCACCTGCTCAACTCGCCTGAACCACCTGCCGGACATGCCAAAATCACCTGCCGACTATGCCAGAACCACTTGGCGAACACTCCGGAATCACTTGCCGGGCATGCAGGAACCACCTCTCAGACATGCAAGAACCCCGTGCCAATGACCCCGGAAGCACCAGCCGAGCACGCCGGAACCACCTGCTCGACTCGCCAGAACCACCTGCCGATCACGCAAAAATCACCTGCCGGCTACGCCACAACCAGTTGGTGAACACTTTGGAATCACCTGCCAGGCTTGCTGGAATCACCTGCCGGTCATGACAAAATCACCTGCCAAGTACGCCAGAACCCCTTGGCGGACACTGCGGAAACACCTGTCGGGCCGGCCGGGAGCACATCTCAGACGTGCCAGAAACGTGTTCATGAGATGCTGGAACCACACCCCGAACAGACGGATACCACCTGTCAGAACCGCCTGAACCACCTGCTGAGCACGCCGGAACCACCTGCTCGACTCACCGGTACCACCTCCCTGACACGCCAAAATCACCTTCTGGGTATGCCAGAACCACTTTGCGGACACTCAGGAATCATCTGCCGGACATGCCGGAACCAGCTCTCAGACACACCAGAACCAAGTGCCGGAGACGCCGGAAGCACCTTCCGAGCATGCCGGAGCCACCTGCTCGACTCGCCAGAAACACCTGCCGGACACGCCAAAATCACCTGCCGGGTACGCCAGAACCACCTGGCGGACACTCCGAAATCACCTGTCGCGCATGCCGGAACCACCTCTCATGCGTGCCGGAAGCACGTGCCGGACACCCCGGAATCACCTAGCGGACAGACCGGAACCACCTGCCGATCACGCCGGAGCCACCTGTTCGACTGGCTGGAACCACCTGCCGGACAGGCCAATATTAACTGCTGGCTATGACAGAACCACCTGGGGGACAGTCCGGGATCTCCTGCCAGCCATGGCGGAACCACCTCTCACACGTACCAGAACCACCTGCCGGAGAAGCTGGAAACACGTCCTGGGCAGTCTGGAACCACCTGCCGGCCAAGCCTGAACCACCTGCCAAGCACAACGGAACAACCTGCCAGACACGCCAAAATCACCTGCGTGTTATGCCAGAACCACTTGGAGGACTCTCTGGGATGACCTGCCGGGCATGCCGGAACCACCACTCAGACGTGCCAGAACCATGTGGCGGACAGTCCGGAATCACCTGTTGGGCATGCGCAACCACCTCTGAGACGTACCAGAACCACATGCCGTGCAGGCTGGAACCACCTACCGGACAGACCAGAATCACCTTTCGGGCATGCCGGAACCACCTGTCAGATGTGCCAGAAACACGTGCCGGAGACGCCGGAAGCACCTGCCAAGCACGTTGGAACCACCTGCTCAACTCGCCTGAACCACCTGCCGGACATGCCAAAATCACCTGCCGACTATGCCAGAACCACTTGGCGAACACTCCGGAATCACTTGCCGGGCATGCCGGAACCACCTCTCAGACATGCCAGAACCCCGTGCCAATGACCCCGGAAGCACCAGCCGAGCACGCCGGAACCACCTGCTCGACTCGCCAGAACCACCTGCCGATCACGCAAAAATCACCTGCCGGCTACGCCACAACCAGTTGGTGAACACTTTGGAATCACCTGCCAGGCTTGCTGGAATCACCTGCCGGTCATGACAAAATCACCTGCCAAGTACGCCAGAACCCCTTGGCGGACACTGCGGAAACACCTGTCGGGCCGGCCGGGACCACATCTTAGACGTGCCAGAAACGTGTTCATGAGATGCTGGAACCACACCCCGAACAGACGGATACCACCTGCCAGAACCGCCTGAACCACCTGCTGAGCACGCCGGAACCACCTGCTCGACTGACCGGTACCACCTCCCTGACACGCCAAAATCACCTTCTGGGTATGCCAGAACCACTTGGCGGACACTCAGGAATCATCTGCCGGACATGCCGGAACCAGCTCTCAGACACACCAGAACCAAGTGCCGGAGACGCCGGAAGCACCTGCCGAGCATGCCGGAGCCACCTGCTCGACTCGCCAGAAACACCTGCCGGACACGAAACAATCACCTGCCGGGTATGCCAGAACCACCTGGCGGACACTACGGAATCACCTGCCGTGCATGCCGGAACCACCTCTCAGACGTGCCGGAAGCACGTGCCGGACACGCCGGAAACACCTACCGGACAGACCGGAATCAACTTTTGGGCATGCCTGAACCACCAGTCAGATGTGCCAGAAACACGTGCCGGAGACGCTGGAAGCGCCTGCCGAGCACGTCGCAACCACCTGCTCAACTCGCCTGAACCACCTGCCGGACACGCCAAAATCACCTGCCTGCTACACCAGCACCACTTCGGGGACAAGCCGGAATCACGTGAGGGGCATGCCGGCACAGCCTCTCAGACTGAACCTCGTGCCGGACACCACAGAACCACCTGCCGGACAGACCGGAACCACCTGCCGGACACGCCGGAACCACCGGCTCGACCCGCCGGAACGACCGCTGGACATGCAAAATCACCTGCTGGCTATGCCGGAAACACTTGGCGAACACTCCGGAATCACCTGCCGGGCATGCCGGAACCACCTCTCAGATATGCCAGAACCACGTGCCAATGACCCTGGAAGCACCTGCCGAGCACGCCGGAACCACCTGCTCGACTCGCCAGAACCACCTGCCGGACACGCAAAAATCACCTGCCGGCTACGCCACAACCAGTTGGGGAGCACTTCGGAATCACCTGCCGGGCTTGCTGGAACCACCTGCCGGTCATGCCAAAATCACCTGCCAACTACGCCAGTACCACTTGGCGGACACTGTGGAAACACCTGTCGGGCCGGCCGGAACCACATCTCCCACGTGCCAGAACCATGTGCATGAGATGCTGGAACCACACCCCGAACAGACGGAAAACACATGCCAGACCCGTCTGAAGAACGTGCAGAGCACGCCGGAGCCACCTGCTCGACTCACCGGAACCACCTACCTGACATGCCCAAATCACCAGCCGGGTATGCCAGAACCACTTGGCGGACACTCCGGAATCATCTGCCGGACATGCCGGAACCAGCTCTCAGACACACCAGAACCACGTGCCGGAGACGCCGGAAGCACCTGCCGAGCATGCCGGAGCCAACTGCTCGACTCGCCAGAAACACCTGCCGGACACGCCAAAATCACCTGCCGGGTACGCCAGAACCACCTGGCGGACACTCCGAAATCACCTGTCGCGCATGCCGGAACCACCTCTCAGACGTGCCGGAAGCACGTGCCGGAAACGCCGGAATCACCTAGCGGACAGACCGGAACCACCTGCCGAGCACGCCGGAGCCACTTGTTCAACTCGCTAGAACCACCTGCCGGACAGGCCAATATCAACTGCTGGCTATGCCAGAACCACCTGGTGGACGGTCCGGAATCACCTGCCAGCCATGGCGGAACCACCTCTCAGACGTACCAGAACCACCTGCCGGAGAATCTGGAAACACGTCCAGGGCAGTCTGGAACCACCTGCCGGCCAAGCCTGAACCACCTGCCAAGCACAACGGAACAACCTGCCAGACACGCCAAAATCACCTGCGTGTTATGCCAGAACCACTTGGAGGACTCTCTGGGATGACCTGCCGGGCATGCCGGAACCACCTCTCACACGTGCCAGAACCATGTGGCGGACAGTCCGGAATCACCTGTTGGGCATGCGCAACCACCTCTGAGACGTACCAGAACCACATGCCGTGCAGGCTGGAACCACCTACCGGACAGACCGGAATCACCTTTCGGGCATGCCGGAACCACCTGTCAGATGTGCCAGAAACACGTGCCGGAGACGCCGGAAGCACCTGCCAAGCACGTTGGAACCAGCTGCTCAACTCGCCTGAACCACCTGCCGGACATGCCAAAATCACCTGCCGACTATGCCAGAACCACTTGGCGAACACTCCGGAATCACTTGCCGGGCATGCAGGAACCACCTCTCAGACATGCCAGAACCCAGTGCCAATGACCCCGGAAGCACCAGCCGAGCACGCCGGAACCACCTGCTCGACTCGCCAGAACCACCTGCCGATCACGCAAAAATCACCTGCCGGCTACGCCACAACCAGTTGGTGAACACTTTGGAATCACCTGCCAGGCTTGCTGGAATCACCTGCCGGTCATGACAAAATCACCTGCCAAGTACGCCAGAACCCCTTGGCGGACACTGCGGAAACACCTGTCGGGCCGGCCGGGAGCACATCTCAGACGTGCCAGAAACGTGTTCATGAGATGCTGGAACCACACCCCGAACAGACGGATACCACCTGCCAGAACCGCCTGAACCACCTGCTGAGCACGCCGGAACCACCTGCTCGACTCACCGGTACCACCTCCCTGACACGCCAAAATCACCTTCTGGGTATGCCAGAACCACTTGGCGGACACTCCGGAATCATCTGCCGGACATGCCGGAACCAGCTCTCAGACACACCAGAACCAAGTGCCGGAGACGCCGGAAGCACCTGCCGAGCATGCCGGAGCCACCTGCTCGACTCGCCAGAAACACCTGCCGGACACGCCAAAATCACCTGCCGGGTATGCCAGAACCACCTGGAGGACACTACGGAATCACCTGCCGCGCATGCCAGAACCACCTCTCAGACGTGCCGGAAGCACGTGCCGGACACGCCGGAAACACCTACCGGACAGACCGGAACCACCTGCCAAGAACGCCGGAGCCACCTGTTCGACTCGCTGGAACCACCTGCCGGACAGGCCAATATCAACTGCTGGCTATGCCAGAACCACCTGGGGGACAGTCCGGGATCACCTGCCAGCCATGGCGGAACCACCTCTCAGACGTACCAGAACCACCTGCCGGAGAAGCTGGAAACACGTCCTGGACAGACTGGAACCACGTGACGGCCATGCCTGAACCACCTGCCGAGCACGGCGGAACCACCTGCCGGACACGCCAAAATCACCTGCGGGCTACGCCAGAACCACTTGGACGACTCTCCGAAATGACCTGCCGGGCATGTTGGAACCACCTCTCAGACGTGCCAGAAGCACGTGGCGGACAGTCCGGCATCACCTGTTGGGCATACCCAACCACCTCTGAGACCTATCAGAACCACATGCCGTGCACGCCGGAACCACCTACCGGACAGACCGGAATCAACTTTTGGGCATGCCGGAACCACCAGTCAGATGTGCCAGAAACACGTGCCGGAGACGCCGGAAGCACCTGCCGAGCACGTCGCAACCACCTGCTCAACTCGCCTGAACCAGCTGCCGGACATGCCAAAATCACCTGCCGACTATGCCAGAACCACTTGGCGAACACTCCGGAATCACTTGCCGGGCATGCAGGAACCACCTCTCAGAAATGCCAGAACCCCGTGCCAATGACCCCGGAAGCACCAGCCGAGCACGCCGGAACCACCTGCTCAACTCGCCTGAACCACCTGCCGGACACGCCAAAATCACCTGCCCGCTACACCAGCACCACTTCGGGGACAAGCCGGAATCACGTGAGGGGCATGCCGGCACAGCCTCTCAGACTGAACCTCGTGCCGGACACCACAGAACCACCTGCCGGACAGACCGGAACCACCTGCCGGACACGCCGGAACCACCGGCTCGACCCGCCGGAACGACCGCTGGACATGCAAAATCACCTGCCGGCTACGCCGCAAACACTTGGCGAACACTCCGGAATCACCTGCCGGGCATGCCGGAACCACCTCTCAGATAAGCCAGAACCACGTGCCAATGACCCCGGAAGCACCTGCCGAGCAAGCCGGAACCACCTGCTCGACTCGCCAGAACCACCTGCCGGACACGCAAAAATCACCAGCCGGCTACGCCACAACCAGTTGGGGAGCACTTCGGAATCACCTGCCGGGCTTGCTGGAACCACCTGCCGGTCATGCCAAAATCACCTGCCAACTACGCCAGTACCACTTGGCGGACACTGTGGAAACACCTGTCGGGCCGGCCGGAACCACATCTCACACGTGCCAGAACCATGTGCATGAGATGCTGGAACCACACCCCGAACAGACGGAAAACACCTGCCAGACCCGTCTGAACAACCTGCCGAGCACGCCGGAGCCACCTGCTCGACTCGCAGGAACCACCTAACTGACATGCCAAAATCACCAGCCGGGTATGCCAGAACCACTTGGCGGACACTCCGGAATCATCTGCCGGACATGCCGGAACCAGCTCTCAGACACACCAGAACCGCGTGCTGGAGACGCCAGAAGCACCTGCCGAGCATGCCGGAGCCACCTGCTCGACTCGCCAGAAACACCTGCCGGACACGCCAAAATCACCTGCCGGGTACGCCAGAACCACCTGGCGGACACTCCGAAATCACCTGTCGTGCATGCCGGAACCACCTCTCAGACGTGCCGGAAGCACGTGCCGGACACGCCGGAATCACCTAGCGGACAGACCGGAACCACCTGCCGAGCACGCCGGAGCCACCTGTTCGACTGGCTGGAACCACCTGCCGGACAGGCCAATATTAACTGCTGGCTATGCCAGAACCACCTGGGGGACAGTCCGGGATCACCTGCCAGCCATGGCGGAACCACGTCTCACACGTACCAGAACCACCTGCCGGAGAAGCTGGAAACACGTCCTGGACAGTCTGGAACCACCTGCCGGCCAAGCCTGAACCACCTGCCAAGCACAACGGAACAACCTGCCAGACACGCCAAAATCACCTGCGTGTTATGCCAGAACCACTTGGAGGACTCTCTGGGATGACCTGCCGGGCATGCCGGAACCACCTCTCACACGTGCCAGAACCATGTGGCGGACAGTCCGGAATCACCTGTTGGGCATGCGCAACCACGTCTGAGACGTACCAGAACCACATGCCGTGCAGGCTGGAACCACCTACCGGACAGACCGGAATCACCTTTCGGGCATGCCGGAACCACCTGTCAGATGTGCCAGAAACACGTGCCGGAGACGCCGGAAGCACCTGCCAGCACGTTGGAACCACCTGCTCAACTCGCCTGAACCACCTGCCGGACATGCCAAAATCACCTGCCGACTATGCCAGAACCACTTGGCGAACACTCCGGAATCACTTGCCGGGCATGCCGGAACCACCTCTCAGACATGCCAGAACCCCGTGCCAATGACCCCGGAAGCACCAGCCGAGCACGCCGGAACCACCTGCTCAACTCGCCTGAACCACCTGCCGGACACGCCAAAATCACCTGCCCGCTACACCAGCACCACTTCGGGGACAAGCCGGAATCACGTGAGGGGCATGCCGGCACAGCCTCTCAGACTGAACCTCGTGCCGGACACCACAGAAACACCTGCCGGACAGACCGGAACCACCATCCGGACACGCCGGAACCACCGGCTCGACCCGCCGGAACGACCGCTGGACATGCAAAATCACCTGCCGGCTACGCCGCAAACACTTGGCGAACACTCCGGAATCACCTGCCGGGCATGCCGGAACCACCTCTCAGATATGCCAGAACCACGTGCCAATGACCCCGGAAGCACCTGCCGAGCACGCCGGAACCACCTGCTCGACTCGCCAGAACCACCTGCCGGACACGCAAAAATCACCTGCCGGCTACGCCACAACCAGTTGGGGAACACTTCTGAATCACCTGCCGGGCTTGCTGGAACCACCTGCCGGTCATGCCAAAATCACCTGCCAACTACGCCAGTACCACTTGGCAGACACTGTGGAAACACCTGTCGGGCCGGCCGGAACCACATCTCAGACGTGCCAGAACCATGTGCATGAGATGCTGGAACCACACCCCGAACAGACGGAAAACATCTGCCAGACCCGTCTGAACAACCTGCCGAGCACGCCGGAGCGACCTGCTCGACTCGCCGGAACCACCTACCTGACATGCCCAAATCACCAGCCGGGTATGACAGAACCACTTGGCGGACACTCCGGAATCATCTGCCGGAAATCCCGGAACCAGCTCTCAGACACACCAGAACCACGTGCCGGAGACGCCGGAAGCACCTGCCGAGCATGCCGGAGCCACCTGCTCGACTCGCCAGAAACACCGGCCGGACATGCCAAAATCACCTGCCAGGTACGCCAGAACCACCTGGCGGACACTCCGAAATCACCTGCCGCGCATGCCGGAACCACCTCTCAGTCGTGCCGGAAGCACGTGCCAGACACGCCGGAAACACCTACCGGACAGACCGGAACCACCTGCCGAGCACGCCGGAGCCACCTGTTCGACTGGCTGGAACCACCTGCCGGACAGGCCAATATTAACTGCTGGCTATGCCAGAACCATCTGGGGACAGTCCGGAATCACCTGCCAGCCATGGCGGAACCACCTCTCAGACGTACCAGAACCACCTGCCGGAGAAGCTGGAAACACGTCCTGGACAGACTGGAACCACGTGACGGCCATGCCTGAACCACCTGCCGAGCATGGCGGAACCACCTGCCGGACACGCCAAAATCATCTGCGGGCTACGCCAGAACCACTTGGACGACTCTCCGAAATGACCTGCCGGGCATGTTGGAACCACCTCTCAGACGTGCCAGAAGCACGTGGCGGACAGTCCGGAATCACCTGTTGGGCATACGCAACCACCTCTGAGACGTACCAGAACCACGTGCCGTGCACGCCGGAACCACCTACCGGACAGACCGGAATCAACTTTTGGGCATGCCGGAACCACCAGTCAGATGTGCCAGAAACACGTGACGGAGACGCCGGAGGCACCTGCCGAGCACGTCGCAACCACCTGCTCAACTCGCCTGAACCACCTGCCGGACATGCCAAAATCACCTGCCGACTAGGCCAGAACCACTTGGCGAACACTCCGGAATCACTTGCCGGGCATGCAGGAACCACCTCTCAGACATGCCAGAACCCCGTGCCAATGACCCCGGAAGCACCAGCCGAGCACGCCGGAACCACCTGCTCAACTCGCCTGAACCACCTGCCGGACACGCCAAAATCACCTGCCTGCTAAACCAGCACCTCTTCGGGTACAAGCCGGAATCACGTGAGGGGCATGCCGGCACAGCCTCTCAGACTGAACCTCGTGCCGGGCACCACAGGACCACCTGACGGACAGACCGGAACCACCTGCCGGACACGCCGGTACCACCGGCTCGACCCGCCGGAACGACCGCTGGACATGCAAAATCACCTGCCGGCTACGCCGGAAACACTTGGCGAACACTCCGGAATCACCTGCCGGGCATGCCGGAACCACCTCTCAGATATGCCAGAACCACGTGCCAATGACCCCGGAAGCACCTGCCGAGCACGCCGGAACCACCTGCTCGACTCGCCAGAACCACCTGCCGGACACGCAAAAATCACCTGCCGGCTACGCCACAACCAGTTGGGGAACACTTCGGAATCACCTGCCGGGCTTGCTGGAACCACCTGCCGGTCATGCCAAAATCACCTGCCAACTACGCCAGTACCACTTGGCGGACACTGTGGAAACACCTGTCGGGCCGGCCGGAACCACATCTCATACGTGCCAGAACCATGTGCATGAGATGCTGGAACCACACACCGAACAGACGGAAAACACCTGCCAGACCCGTCTGAACAACCTGCCGAGCATGCCGGAGCCACCTGATCGACTCGCCGGAACCACCTACCTGACATGCCCAAATCACCAGCCGGGTATGCCAGAACCACTTGGCGGACACTCCGGAATCATCTGCCGGACATGCCGGAGCCAGCTCTCAGACACACCAGAACCACGTGCCGGAGACGCCGGAAGCACCTGCCGAGCATGCCGGAGCCACCTGCTCGACTCGCCAGAAACACCTGCCGGACACGCCAAAATCACCTGCCGGGTACGCCAGAACCACCTGGCGGACACTCCGAAATCACCTGCCGCGCATGCCGGTACCACCTCTCAGACGTGCCGGAAGCACGTGCCAGACACGCCGGAAACACCTACCGGACAGACCGGAACCACCTGCCGAGCACGCCGGAGCCACCTGTTCGACTGGCTGGAACCACCTGCCGGACAGGCCAATATTAACTGCTGGCTATGCCAGAACCATCTGGGGACAGTCCGGAATCACCTGCCAGCCATGGCGGAACCACCTCTCAGACGTACCAGAACCACCTGCCGGAGAAGCTGGAAACACGTCCTGGACAGACTGGAACCACGTGACGGCCATGCCTGAACCACCTGCCGAGCATGGCGGAACCACCTGCCGGACACGCCAAAATCACCTGCGGGCTACGCCAGAACCACTTGGACGACTCTCCGAAATGACCTGCCGGGCATGTTGGAACCACCTCTCAGACGTGCCAGAAGCACGTGGCGGACAGTCCGGAATCACCTGTTGGGCATACGCAACCACCTCTGAGACGTACCAGAACCACGTGCCGTGCACGCCGGAACCACCTACCGGACAGACCGGAATCAACTTTTGGGCATGCCGGAACCACCAGTCAGATGTGCCAGAAACACGTGCCGGAGACGCCGGAAGCACCTGCCGAGCACGTCGCAACCACCTGCTCAACTCGCCTGAACCACCTGCCGGACACGCCAAAATCACCTGCCTGCTACACCAGCACCTCTTCGGGTACAAGCCGGAATCACGTGAGGGGCATGCCGGCACAGCCTCTCAGACTGAACCTCGTGCCGGACACCACAGAACCACCTGCCGGACAGACCGGAACCACCTGCCGGACACGCCGGAACCACCGGCTCGACCCGCCGGAACGACCGCTGGACATGCAAAATCACCTGCCGGCTACGCCGCAAACACTTGGCGAACACTCCGGAATCACCTGCCGGGCATGCCGGAACCACCTCTCAGATAAGCCAGAACCACGTGCCAATGACCCCGGAAGCACCTGCCGAGCACGCCGGAACCACCTGCTCGACTCGCCAGAACCACCTGCCGGACACGCAAAAATCACCTGCCGGCTACGCCACAACCAGTTGGGGAACACTTCGGAATCACCTGCCGGGCTTGCTGGAACCACCTGCCGGTCATGCCAAAATCACCTGCCAACTACGCCAGTACCACTTGGCGGACACTGTGGAAACACCTGTCGGGCCGGCCGGAACCACATCTCACACGTGCCAGAACCATGTGCATGAGGTGCTGGAACCACACCCCGAACAGACGGAAAACACCTGCCAGACCCGTCTGAACAACCTGCCGAGCACGCCAGAGCCACCTGCTCGACTCGCCGGAACCACCTACCTGACATGCCCAAATCACCAGCCGGGTATGCCAGAACCACTTGGCGGACACTCCGGAATCATCTGCCGGACATGCCGGAACCAGCTCTCAGACACACCAGAACCACGTGCCGGAGACGCCGGAAGCACCTGCCGAGCATGCCGGAGCCACCTGCTCGACTCGCCAGAAACACCTGCCGGACACGCCAAAATCACCTGCCGGGTACGCCAGAACCACCTGGCGGAAACTCCGAAATCACCTGTCGCGCATGCCGGAACCACCTCTCAGACGTGCCGGAAGCACGTGCCGGACACGCCGGAATCACCTAGCGGACAGACCGGAACCACCTGCCGATCACGCCGGAGCCACCTGTTCGACTGGCTGGAACCACCTGCCGGACAGGCCAATATTAACTGCTGGCTATGCCAGAACCACCTGGGGGAGAGTCCGGGATCACCTGCCAGCCATGGCGGAACCACCTCTCACACGTACCAGAACCACCTGCCGGAGAAGCTGGAAACACGTCCGGGACAGACTGGAACCACGTGACGGCCATTCCTGAACCACCTGCCGAGCATGGCGGAACCACCTGCCGGACACGCCAAAATCACCTGCGGGCTACGCCAGAACCACTTGGATGACTCTCCGAAATGACCTGCCGGACATGTTGGAACCACCTCTCAGACGTGCCAGAAGCACGTGGCGGACAGTCCGGAATCACCTGTTGGGCATACACAACCACCTCTGACACGTACCAGAACCACGTGCCGTGCACGCCGGAACCACCTACCGGACAGACCGGAATCAACTTTTGGGCATGCCGGAACCACCAGTCAGATGTGCCAGAAACACGTGCCGGAGACGCCGGAAGCACCTGCCGAGCACGTCGCAACCACCTGCTCAACTCGCCTGAACCACCTGCCGGACACGCCAAAATCACCGGCCCGCTACACCAGCACCACTTTGGGGACAAGCCGGAATCACGTGAGGGGCATGCCGGCACAGCCTCTCAGACTGAACCTCGTGCCGGACACCACAGAACCACCTGCCGGACAGACCGGAACCACCTGCCGGACACGCCGGAACCACCGGCTCGACCCGCCGGAACGACCGCTGGACATGCAAAATCACCTGCCGGCTACGCCGGAAACACTTGGCGAACACTCCGGAATCACCTGCCGGGCATGCCGGAACCACCTCTCAGATAAGCCAGAACCACGTGCCAATGACCCCGGAAGCACCTGCCGAGCACGCCGGAACCACCTGCTCGACTCGCCAGAACCACCTGCCGGACACGCAAAAATCACCTGCCGGCTACGCCACAACCAGTTGGGGAACACTTCGGAATCACCTGCCGGGCTTGCTGGAACCACCTGCCGGTCATGCCAAAATCACCTGCCAACTACGCCAGTACCACTTGGCGGACACTGTGGAAACACCTTTCGGGCCGGCCGGAACCACATCTCACACGTGCCAGAACCATGTGCATGAGATGCTGGAACCACACCCCGAACAGACGGAAAACACCTGCCAGACCCGTCTGAACAACCTGCCGAGCACGCCGGAGCCACCTGCTCGACTCGCTGGAACCACCTACCTGACATGCCCAAATCACCAGCCGGGTATGCCAGAACCACTTGGCGGACACTCCGGAATCATCTGCCGGACATGCCGGAACCAGCTCTCAGACACACCAGAACCACGTGCCGGAGACGCCGGAAGCACCTGCCGAGCATGCCGGAGCCACCTGCTCGACTCGCCAGAAACACCTGCCGGACACGCCAAAATCACCTGCCGGGTACGCCAGAAACACCTGGCGGACACTCCGAAATCACCTGTCGCGCATGCCGGAACCACCTCTCAGACGTGCCGGAGGCACGTGCCGGACACGCCGGAATCACCTAGTGGACAGACCGGAACCACCTGCCGAGCACGCCGGAGCCACCTGTTCGACTGGCTGGAACCACCTGCCAGACAGGCCAATATTAACTGCTGGCTATGCCAGAACCACCTGGTGGACAGTCTGGGATCACCTGCCAGCCATGGCGGAACCACCTCTCACGCGTACCAGAACCACATGCCGGAGAAGCTGGAAACACGTCCTGGACAGTCTGGAACCACCTGCCGGCCAAGCCTGAACCACCTGCCAAGCACAACGGAACAACCTGCCAGACACGCCAAAATCACCTGCGTGTTATGCCAGAACCACTTGGAGGACTCTCTGGGATGACCTGCCGGGCATGCCGGAACCACCTCTCAGACGTGCCAGAACCATGTGGCGGACAGTCCGGAATCACCTGTTGGGCATGCGCAACCACCTCTGAGACGTACCAGAACCACATGCCGTGCAGGCTGGAACCACCTGCCGGACACGCCGGAACCACCGGCTCGACCCGCCGGAACGACCGCTGGACATGCAAAATCACCTGCCGGCTACGCCGGAAACACTTGGCGAACACTCCGGAATCACCTGCCGGGCATGCCGGAACCACCTCTCAGATATGCCAGAACCACGTGCCAATGACCCCGGAAGCACCTGCCGAGCACGCCGGAACCACCTGCTCGACTCGCCAGAACCACCTGCCGGACACGCAAAAATCACCTGCCGGCTACGCCACAACCAGTTGGGGAACACTTCGGAATCACCTGCCGGGCTTGCTGGAACCACCTGCCGGTCATGCCAAAATCACCTGCCAACTACGCCAGTACCACTTGGCGGACACTGTGGAAACACCTGTCGGGCCGGCCGGAACCACATCTCATACGTGCCAGAACCATGTGCATGAGATGCTGGAACCACACCCCGAACAGACGGAAAACACCTGCCAGACCCGTCTGAACAACCTGCCGAGCATGCCGGAGCCACCTGATCGACTCGCCGGAACCACCTACCTGACATGCCCAAATCACCAGCCGGGTATGCCAGAACCACTTGGCGGACACTCCGGAATCATCTGCCGGACATGCCGGAGCCAGCTCTCAGACACACCAGAACCACGTGCCGGAGACGCCGGAAGCACCTGCCGAGCATGCCGGAGCCACCTGCTCGACTCGCCAGAAACACCTGCCGGACACGCCAAAATCACCTGCCGGGTACGCCAGAACCACCTGGCGGAAACTCCGAAATCACCTGCCGCGCATGCCGGAACCACCTCTCAGACGTGCCGGAAGCACGTGCCAGACACGCCGGAAACACCTACCGGACAGACCGGAACCACCTGCCGAGCACGCCGGAGCCACCTGTTCGACTGGCTGGAACCACCTGCCGGACAGGCCAATATTAACTGCTGGCTATGCCAGAACCATCTGGGGACAGTCCGGAATCACCTGCCAGCCATGGCGGAACCACCTCTCAGACGTACCAGAACCACCTGCCGGAGAAGCTGGAAACACGTCCTGGACAGACTGGAACCACGTGACGGCCATGCCTGAACCACCTGCCGAGCATGGCGGAACCACCTGCCGGACACGCCAAAATCACCTGCGGGCTACGCCAGAACCACTTGGACGACTCTCCGAAATGACCTGCCGGACATGTTGGAACCACCTCTCAGACGTGCCAGAAGCACGTGGCGGACAGTCCGGAATCACCTGTTGGGCATACACAACCACCTCTGACACGTACCAGAACCACGTGCCGTGCACGCCGGAACCACCTACCGGACAGACCGGAATCAACTTTTGGGCATGCCGGAACCACCAGTCAGATGTGCCAGAAACACGTGCCGGAGACGCCGGAAGCACCTGCCGAGCACGTCGCAACCACCTGCTCAACTCGCCTGAACCACCTGCCGGACACGCCAAAATCACCGGCCCGCTACACCAGCACCACTTCGGGGACAAGCCGGAATCACGTGAGGGGCATGCCGGCACAGCCTCTCAGACTGAACCTCGTGCAGGACACCACAGAACCACCTGCCGGACAGACCGGAACCACCTGCCGGACACACCGGAACCACCGGCTCGACCCGCCGGAACGACCGCTGGACATGCAAAATCACCTGCCGGCTACGCCGGAAACACTTGGCGAACACTCCGGAATCACCTGCCGGGCATGCCGGAACCACCTCTCAGATAAGCCAGAACCACGTGCCAATGACCCCGGAAGCACCTGCCGAGCACGCCGGAACCACCTGCTCGACTCGCCAGAACCACCTGCCGGACACGCAAAAATCACCTGCCGGCTACGCCACAACCAGTTGGGGAGCACTTCGGAATCACCTGCCGGGCTTGCTGGAACCACCTGCCGGTCATGCCAAAATCAACTGCCAACTACGCCAGTACCACTTGGCGGACACTGTGGAAACACCTGTCGGGCCGGCCGGAACCACATCTCACACGTGCCAGAACCATGTGCATGAGATGCTGGAACCACAGCCCGATCCGACGGAAAACACCTGCCAGACCCGTCTGAACAACCTGCCGAGCACGCCAGAGCCACCTGCTCGACTCGCCGGAACCACCTACCTGACATGCCCAAATCACCAGCCGGGTATGCCAGAACCACTTGGCGGACACTCCGGAATCATCTGCCGGACATGCCGGAACCAGCTCTCAGACACACCAGAACCACGTGCCGGAGACGCCGGAAGCACCTGCCGAGCATGCCGGAGCCACCTGCTCGACTCGCCAGAAACACCTGCCGGACACGCCAAAATCACCTGCCGGGTACGCCAGAACCACCTGGCGGAAACTCCGAAATCACCTGTCGCGCATGCCGGAACCACCTCTCAGACGTGCCGGAAGCACGTGCCGGACACGCCGGAATCACCTAGCGGACAGACCGGAACCACCTGCCGAGCACGCTGGAGCCACCTGTTCGACTGGCTGGAACCACCTGCCGGACAGGCCAATATTAACTGCTGGCTATGCCAGAACCACCTGGGGGAGAGTCCGGGATCACCTGCCAGCCATGGCGGAACCACCTCTCACACGTACCAGAACCACCTGCCGGAGAAGCTGGAAACACGTCCGGGACAGACTGGAACCACGTGACGGCCATTCCTGAACCACCTGCCGAGCATGGCGGAACCACCTGCCGGACACGCCAAAATCACCTGCGGGCTACGCCAGAACCACTTGGACGACTCTCCGAAATGACCTGCCGGACATGTTGGAACCACCTCTCAGACGTGCCAGAAGCACGTGGCGGACAGTCCGGAATCACCTGTTGGGCATACACAACCACCTCTGACACGTACCAGAACCACGTGCCGTGCACGCCGGAACCACCTACCGGACAGACCGGAATCAACTTTTGCGCATGCCGCAACCACCAGTCAGATGTGCCAGAAACACGTGCCGGAGACGCCGGAAGCACCTGCCGAGCACGTCGCAACCACCTGCTCAACTCGCCTGAACCACCTGCCGGACACGCCAAAATCACCGGCCCGCTACACCAGCACCACTTCGGGTACAAGCCGGAATCACGTGAGGGGCATGCCGGCACAGCCTCTCAGACTGAACCTCGTGCAGGACACCACAGAACCACCTGCCGGACAGACCGGAACCACCTGCCGGACACGCCGGAACCACCGGCTCGACCCGCCGGAACGACCGCTGGACATGCAAAATCACCTGCCGGCTACGCCGGAAACACTTGGCGAACACTCCGGAATCACCTGCCGGGCATGCCGGAACCACCTCTCAGATAAGCCAGAACCACGTGCCAATGACCCCGGAAGCACCTGCCGAGCAAGCCGGAACCACCTGCTCGACTCGCCAGAACCACCTGCCGGACACGCAAAAATCACCTGCCGGCTACGCCACAACCAGTTGGGGAGCACTTCAGAATCACCTGCCGGGCTTGCTGGAACCACCTGCCGGTCATGCCAAAATCACCTGCCAACTACGCCAGTACCACTTGGCGGACACTGTGGAAACACCTGTCGGGCCGGCCGGAACCACATCTCACACGTGCCAGAACCATGTGCATGAGATGCTGGAACCACACCCCGAACAGACGGAAAACACCTGCCAGACCCGTCTGAACAACCTGCCGAGCACGCCGGAGCCACCTGCTCGACTCGCAGGAACCACCTAACTGACATGCCAAAATCACCAGCCGGGTATGCCAGAACCACTTGGCGGACACTCCGGAATCATCTGCCGGACATGCCGGAACCAGCTCTCAGACACACCAGAACCGCGTGCTGGAGACGCCAGAAGCACCTGCCGAGAATGCCGGAGCCACCTGCTCGACTCGCCAGAAACACCTGCCGGACACGCCAAAATCACCTGCCGGGTACGGCAGAACCACCTGGCGGACACTCCGAAATCACCTGTCGCGCATGCCGGAACCACCTCCAGATGTGCCGGAAGCACGTGCCGGACACGCCGGAATCACCTAGCGGACAGACCGGAACCACCTGCCGAGCACGCCGGAGCCACCTGTTCGACTGGCTGGAACCACCTGCCGGACAGTCCAATATCAACTGCTGGCTATGCCAGAACCACCTGGGGGACAGTCCGGGATCACCTGCCAGCCATGGCGGAACCACCTCTCACACGTACCAGAACCACCTGCCGGAGAAGCTGGAAACACGTCCTGGACAGTCTGGAACCACCTGCCGGCCAAGGCTGAACCACCTGCCAAGCACAACGGAACAACCTGCCAGACACGCCAAAATCACCTGCGTGTTATGCCAGAACCAGTTGGAGGACTCTCTGGGATGACCTGCCGGGCATGCCGGAACCACCTCTCAGACGTGCCAGAACCATGTGGCGCACAGTCCGGAATCACCTGTTGGGCATGCGCAACCACATCTGAGACGTACCAGAACCACATGCCGTGCAGGCTGGAACCACCTACCGGACAGACCGGAATCACCTTTCGGGCATGCCGGAACCACCTGTCAGATGTGCCAGAAACACGTGCCGGAGACGCCGGAAGCACCTGCCAAGCACGTTGGAACCACCTGCTCAACTCGCCTGAACCACCTGCCGGACATGCCAAAATCACCTGCCGACTATGCCAGAACCACTTGGCGAACACTCCGGAATCACTTGCCGGGCATGCAGGAACCACCTCTCAGACATGCCAGAACCCCGTGCCAATGACCCCGGAAGCACCAGCCGAGCACGCCGGAACCACCTGCTCAACTCGCCTGAACCACCTGCCGGACACGCCAAAATCACCTGCCCGCTACACCAGCACCACTTCGGGGACAAGCCGGAATCACGTGAGGGGCATGCCGGCACAGCCTCTCAGACTGAACCTCGTGCCGGACACCACAGAACCACCTGCCGGACAGACCGGAACCACCTGCCGGACACGCCGGAACCACCGGCTCGACCCGCCGGAACGACCGCTGGACATGCAAAATCACCTGCCGGCTACGCCGGAAACACTTGGCGAACACTCTGGAATCACCTGCCGGGCATGCCGGAACCACCTCTCAGATAAGCCAGAACCACGTGCCAATGACCCCGGAAGCACCAGCCGAGCATGCCGGAACCACCTGCTCAACTCGCCTGAACCACCTGCCGGACACGCCAAAATCACCTGCCCGCTACAACAGCACCACTTCGGGGCCAAGCCGGAATCACGTGTGGGGCATGCCGGCACAGCCTCTCAGACTGAACCTCGTGCCGGACACCACAGAACCACCTGCCGGACAGACCGGAACCACCTGCCGGACACGCAAAAATCACCTGCCGGCTACGCCACAACCAGTTGGGGAACACTTCGGAATCACCTGCCGGGCTTGCTGGAACCACCTGCCGGTCATGCCAAAATCACCTGCCAACTACGCCAGTACCACTTGGCGGACACTGTGGAAACACCTGTCGGGCCAGCCGGAACCACATCTCACACGTGCCAGAACCATGTGCATGAGATGCTGGAACCACACCCCGAACAGACGGAAAACACCTGCCAGACCCGTCTGAACAACCTGCCGAGCACGCCGGAGCCACCTGCTCGACTCGCCGGAACCACCTACCTGACATGCCCAAATCACCAGCCGGGTATGCCAGAACCACTTGGCGGACACTCCGGAATCATCTGCCGGACATGCCGGAACCAGCTCTCAGACACACCAGAACCACGTGCCGGAGACGCCGGAAGCACCTGCCGAGCATGCCGGAGCCACCTGCTCGACTCGCCAGAAACACCTGCCGAACACGCCAAAATCACCTGCCGGGTACGCCAGAACCACCTGGCGGACACTCCGAAATCACCTGTCGCGCATGCCGGAACCACCTCTCAGACGTGCCGGAAGCACGTGCCGGACACGCCGGAATCACCTAGCGGACAGACCGGAACCACCTGCCGAGCACGCCGGAGCCACCTCTTCGACTGGCTGGAACCACCTGCCAGACAGGCCAATATTAACTGCTGGCTATGCCAGAACCACCTGGGGGACAGTCCGGGATCACCTGCCAGCCATGGCGGAACCACCTCTCACGCGTACCAGAACCACCTGCCGGAGAAGCTGGAAACACGTCCTGGACAGTCTGGAACCACCTGCCGGCCAAGCCTGAACCACCTGCCAAGCACAACGGAACAACCTGCCAGACACGCCAAAATCACCTGCGTGTTATGCCAGAACCACTTGGAGGACTCTCTGGGATGACCTGCCGGGCATGCCGGAACCACCTCTCAGACGTGCCCGAACCATGTGGCGGACAGTCCGGAATCACCTGTTGGGCATGCGCAACCACCTTTGAGCCGTACCAGAACCACATGCCGTGCAGGCTGGAACCACCTACCGGACAGACCGGAATCACCTTTCGGGCATGCCGGAACCACCTGTCATATGTGCCAGAAACACGTGCCGGAGACGCCGGAAGCACCTGCCAAGCACGTTGGAACCACCTGCTCAACTCGCCTGAACCACCTGCCGGACATGCCAAAATCACCTGCCGACTATGCCAGAACCACTTGGCGAACACTCCGGAATCACTTGCCGGGCATGCAGGAACCACCTCTCAGAAATGCCAGAACCCCGTGCCAATGACGCCGGAAGCACCAGCCGAGCACGCCGGAACCACCTGCTCAACTCGCCTGAACCACCTGCCGGACACGCCAAAATCACCTGCCCGCTACACCAGCACCACTTCGGGGACAAGCCGGAATCACGTGAGGGGCATGCCGGCACAGCCTCTCAGACTGAACCTCGTGCCGGACACCACAGAACCACCTGCCGGACAGACCGGAACCACCTGGCGGACACGCCGGAACCACCGGCTCGACCCGCCGGAACGACCGCTGGACATGCAAAATCACCTGCCGGCTACGCCGGAAACACTTCTCGAACACTCCGGAATCACCTGCCGGGCATGCCGGAACCACCTCTCAGATAAGCCAGAACCACGTGCCAATGACCCCGGAAGCACCTGCCGAGCACGCCGGAACCACCTGCCCAACTCGCCAGAACCACCTGCCGGACACGCAAAAATCACCTGCCGGCTACGCCACAACCAGTTGGGGAACACTTCGGAATCACCTGCCGGGCTTGCTGGAACCACCTGCCGGTCATGCCAAAATCACCTGCCAACTACGCCAGTACCACTTGGCGGACACTGTGGAAACACCTGTCGGGCCGGCCAGAACCACATCTCAGACGTGCCAGAACCATGTGCATGAGATGCTGGAACCACAACCCGAACAGACGGAAAACACCTGCCAGACCCGTCTGAACAACCTGCCGAGCACGCCGGAGCCACCTGCTCGACTCGCCAGAACCACCTACCTGACATGCCCAAATCACCAGCCGGGTATGCCAGAACCACTTGGCGGACACTCCGGAATCATCTGCCGGACATGCCGGAACCAGCTCTCAGACACACCAGAACCACGTGCCGGAGACGCCGGAAGCACCTGCCGAGCATGCCGGAGCCACCTGCTCGACTGGCCAGAAACACCTGCCGGAAATGCCAAAATCACCTGCCGGGTATGCCAGAAACACCTGGCGGACACTACGGAATCACCTGCCGCGCATGCCGGAACCACCTCTCAGACGCGCCGGGTGCACGTGCCAGACACGCCGGAAACACCTACCGGACAGACCGGAACCACCTGCCAAGAACGCCGGAGCCACCTGTTCGACTCTCTGGAACCACCTGCCGGACAGTCCAATATCAACTGCTGGCTATGCCAGAACCACCTGGGGGACAGTCCGGGATCACCTGCCAGCCATGGCGGAACCACCTCTCAGACGTACCAGAACCACCTGCTGTAGAAGCTGGAAACACGTCCTGGACAGACTGGAACCACGTGACGGCCATGCCTGAACCACATGCCGAGCACGGCGGAACCACCTGCCGGACACGCCAAAATCACCTGCGGGCTACGCCAGAACCACTTGGACGACTCTCCGAAATGACCTGCCGGGCATGTTGGAACCACCTCTCAGACGTGCCAGAAGCACGTGGCGGACAGTCTGTAATCACCTGTTGGGCATACGCAACCACCTCTGAGACGCACCAGAACCACGTGCCGTGCACGCCGGAACCACCTACCGGACAGACCGGAATCAACTTTTGGCATGCCGGAACCACCAGTCAGATGTGCCAGAAACACGTGCCGGAGACGCCGGAAGCACCTGCCGAGCACGTCGCAACCACCTGCTCAACTCGCCTGAACCACCTGCCGCACACGCCAAAATCACCTGCCCGCTACACCAGCACCACTTCGGGGACAAGCCGGAATCACGTGAGGGGCATGCCGGCACAGCCTCTCAGACTGAACCTCGTGCCGAACACCACAGAACCACCTGCCGGACAGACCGGAAACACCTGCCGGACACGCCGGAACCACCGACTCGACCCGCCGGAACGACCGCTGGACATGCAAAATCACCTGCCGGCTACGCCGGAAACACTTGGCGAACACTCCGGAATCACCTGCCGGGCATGCCGGAACCACCTCTCAGATATGCCAGAACCACGTGCCAATGACCCCGGAAGCACCTGCCGAGCACGCCGGAACCACCTGCTCGACTCGCCAGAACCACCTGCCGGACACGCAAAAATCACCTGCCGGCTACGCCACCAACAGTTGGCGAACACTTCGGAATCACCTGCCGGGCTTGCAGGAACCACCTGCCGGTCATGCCAAAATCACCTGCCAACTACGCCAGTACCACTTGGCGGACACTGTGGAAACACCTGTCGGGCCGGCCGGAACCACATCTCAGACGTGCCAGAAACGTGCTCATGAGATGCTGGAACCACACCCCGACCAGACGGATACCACCTGCCAGAACTGCCTGAACCACCTGCTGAGCACCCCGGAACCAACTGCTCGACTCACCGGTACCACCTCCCTGACACGCCAAAATCACCTGCTGGGTATGCCAGAACCACTTGGCGGACACTCCGGAATCATCTGCCGGACATGCCAGAACCAGCTCACAGACACAACAGAACCAGGTGCCGGAGACGCCAGAAGCACCTGCGGAGCATGCCGGAGCCACCTGCTCGACTCGCCAGAAACACCTGCCGGACACGCCAAAATCACCTGCCGGGTACGCCAGAACCACCTGGCGGACACTCCGAAATCACCTGTCGCGCATGCCGGAACCACCTCTCAGACGTGCCGGAAGCACGTGCCGGACACGCCGGAATCACCTAGCGGACAGACCGGAACCACCTGCCGAGCACGCCGGAGCCACCTGTTCGACTGGCTGGAACCACCTGCCGGACAGGCCAATATCAACTGCTGGCTATGCCAGAACCACCTGGGGGACGGTCCGGAATCACCTGCCAGCCATGGCGGAACCACCTCTCAGACGCACCAGAACCACCTGCCGGAGAAGCTGGAAACACGTCCTGGACAGTCTGGAACCATCTGCCGGCCAAGCCTGAACCACCTGCCAAGCACAACGGAACAGCCTGCCAGACACGCCAAAATCACCTGCGTGTTATGCCAGAACCACTTGGAGGACTCTCTGGGATGACATGCCGGGCATGCCGGAACCACCTCTCAGACGTGCCAGAACCATGTGGCGGACAGTCCGGAATCACCTGTTGGGCATGCGCAGCCACCTCTGAGACGTACCACAACCACATGCCGTGCAGGCTGGAACCACCTACCGGACAGACCGGAATCACCTTTCGGGCATGCCGGAACCACCTGTCATATGTGCCAGAAACACGTGCCGGAGACGCCGGAAGCACCTGCCAAGCACGTTGGAACCACCTGCTCAACTCGCCTGAACCACCTGCCGGACATGCCAAAATCACCTGCCGACTATGCCAGAACCACTTGGCGAACACTCCGGAATCACTTGCCGGGCATGCAGGAACCACCTCTCAGACATGCCAGAACCCCGTGCCAATGACCCCGGAAGCACCAGCCGAGCACGCCGGAACCACCTGCTCGACTCGCCAGAACCACCTGCCGATCACGCAAAAATCACCTGCCGGCTACGCCACAACCAGTTGGTGAACACTTTGGAATCACCTGCCAGGCTTGCTGGAACCACCTGCCGGTCATGCCAAAATCACCTGCCAACTACGCCAGAACCGCTTGGCGGACACTGCGGAAACACCTGTCGGGCCGGCTGGAACCACATCTCAGACGTGCCAGAAACGTGTTCATGAGATGCTGGAACCACACCCCGAACAGACGGATACCACCTGCCAGAACCGCCTGAACCACCTGCTGAGCATGCCGGAACCACCTGCTCGACTCACAGGTACCACCTCCCTGAAACGCCAAAATCACCTGCTGGGTATGCCAGAACCACTTGGCAGACACTCCGGAATCATCTGCCGGACATGCCGGAACCAGCTCTCAGACACAACAGAACCAAGTGCTGGAGACGCCGGAAGCACCTGCCGGGTATGCCAGAACCACTCGGAAGACACTCCAGAACCACCTGCCGGGCATGCCGGAGCCACCTGCTCGACTCGCCAGAAACACCTGCCGGACACGCCAAAATCACCTGCCGGGTATGCCAGAACCACCTGGCGGACACTACGGAATCACCTGCCGCGCGTGATGGAACCACCTCTCAGACGTGCCGGAAGCACGTGCCGGACACGCCGGAATCACCTACCGGACAGACCGGAACCACCTGCCCAGAACGCCGGAGCCACCTGTTCGACTCGCTGGAACCACCTGGCGGACAGGCCAATATCAAATGCTGGCTATGCCAGAACCACCTGGGGGACAGTCCGGGATCACCTGCCAGCCATGGCAGAACCACCTCTCAGACGTACCAGAACCACCTGCCGGAGAAGCTGGAAACACGTCCTGGACAGTCTGGAACCACCTGCCGGCCAAGCCTGAACCACCTGCCGAGCACAACGGAACCACCTGCCGGACACGCCAAAATCACCTGCGGGCTACGCCAGGACCACTTGGACGACTCTCCGAAATGACCTGCCGGGCATGTTGGAACCACCTCTCAGACGTGCCAGAAGCACGTGGCGGACAGTCCGGAATCACCTGTTGGGCATACGCAACCACCTCTGAGACGTACCAGAACCACGTGCCGTGCACGCCAGAACCACCTACCGGACAGACCGGAATCAACTTTTGGGCATGCCGGAACCACCAGTCAGATGTGCCAGAAACACGTGCCGGGTACGCCGGAAGCACCTGCCGAGCACGTCGCAACCACCCGCTCAACTCGCCTGAACCACCTGCCGGACACGCCAAAATCACCTGCCCGCTACACCAGCACCACTTCGGGGACAAGCCGGAATCACGTGAGGGGCATGCCGGCACAGCGTCTCAGACTGAACCTCGTGCCGGACACCACAGAACCACCTGCCGGACAGACCGGAACCACCTGCCGGACACGCCGGAACCACCGGCTCGACCCGCCGGAACGACCGCTGGACATGCAAAATCACCTGCCGGCTACGCCGGAAACACTTGGCGAACACTCCGGAATCCCCTGCCGGGCATGCCGGAACCACCTGCTGGACTCACCAGAATCACCTGCCGGACACGCCAAAATCACCTGCCGGCTACGCCAGAACCACCTGGCGGACACTCCGAAATCACCTGTCGCGCATGCCGGAACCACCTCTCAGACGTGCCGGAAGCACGTGCCGGAAACGCCGGAATCACCTACCGGACAGACCGGAACCACCTGCCGAGCACGCCGGAGCCACCTGTTCGACTCGCTGGAACCACCTGCCGGACAGGCCAATATCAACTGCTGGCTATGCCAGAACCACCTGGGGGACGGTCCGCAATCACCTGCCAGCCATGGCGGAACCACCTCTCAGACGTACCAGAACCACCTGCCGGAGAAGCTGGAAACACGTCCTGGACAGTCTGGAACCACCTGCCGGCCAAGCCTGAACCACCTGCCAAGCACAACGGAACAACCTGCCAGACACGCCAAAATCACCTGCGTGCTATGCCAGAACCACTTGGAGGACCCTCTGGGATGACCTGCCGGGCATGCCGGAACCACCTCTCAGACGTGCCAGAACCATGTGGCGCACAGTCCGGAATCACCTGTTGGGCATGCGCAACCACCTCTGAGACGTACCAGAACCACATGCCGTGCAGGCTGGAACCACCTACCGGACAGACCGGAATCACCTTTCGGGCATGCCGGAACCACCTGTCAGATGTGCCAGAAACACGTGCCGGAGACGCCGGAAGCACCTGCCAAGCACGTTGGAACCACCTGCTCAACTCGCCTGAACCACCTGCCGGACATGCCAAAATCACCTGCCGACTATGCCAGAACCACTTGGCGAACACTCCGGAATCACTTGCCGGGCATGCAGGAACCACCTCTCAGACATGCCAGAACCCCGTGCCAATGACCCCGGAAGCACGAGCCGAGCACGCCGGAACCACCTGCTCAACTCGCCTGAACCACCTGCCGGACACGCCAAAATCACCTGCCCGCTACACCAGCACCACTTCGGGGACAAGCCGGAATCACGTGAGGGGCATGCCGGCACAGCCTCTCAGACTGAACCTCGTGCCGGACACCACAGAACCACCTGCCGGACAGACCGGAACCACCTGCCGGACACGCCGGAACCACCGGCTCGACCCGCCGGAATGACCGCTGGACATGCAAAATCACCTGCCGGCTACGCCGGAAACACTTGGCGAACACTCCGGAATCACCTGCCGGGCATGCCGGAACCACCTCTCAGATAAGCCAGAACCACGTGCCAATGACCCCGGAAGCACCTGCCGAGCACGCCGGAACCACCTGCTCGACTCGCCAGAACCACCTGCCGGACACGCAAAAATCACCTGCCGGCTACGCCACAACCAGTTGGGGAACACTTCGGAATCACCTGCCGGGCTTGCAGGAACCACCTGCCAGTCATGCCAAAATCACCTGCCAACTACGCCAGTACCACTTGGCAGACACTGTGGAAACACCTGTCGGGCCGGCCGGAACCACATCTCAGACGTGCCAGAACCATGTGCATGAGATGCTGGAACCACACCCCGAACAGACGGAAAACACCTGCCAGACCCGTCTGAACAACCTGCCGAGCACGCCGGAGCCACCTTCTCGACTCGCAGGAACCACCTACCTGACATGCCCAAATCACCAGCCGGGTATGCCAGAACCTCTTGGCGGACACTCCGGAATCATCTGCCGGACATGCCGGAACCAGCTCTCAGACACACCAGAACCACGTGCCGGAGACGCCGGAAGCACCTGCCGAGCATGCCGGAGCCACCTGCTCGACTCGCCAGAAACACCTGCCGGACACGCCAAAATCACCTGCCGGGTACGCCAGAACCACCTGGCGGACACTCCGAAATCACCTGTCGCGCATGCCGGAACCACCTCTCAGACGTGCCGGAAGCACGTGCCGGACACGCCGGAATCACCTAGCGGACAGACCGGAACCACCTGCCGAACACGCCGGAGCCACCTGTTCGACTGGCTGGAACCACCTGCCGGACAGGCCAATATTAACTGCTGGCTATGCCAGAACCACCTGGGGGACAGTCCGGGATCTCCTGCCAGCCATGGCGGAACCACCTCTCACACGTACCAGAACCACCTGCCGGAGAAGCTGGAAACACGTCCTGGACAGTCTGGAACCACCTGCCGGCCAAGCCTGAACCACCTGCCAAGCACAACGGAACAACCTGCCAGACACGCCAAAATCACCTGCGTATTATGCCAGAACCACTTGGAGGACTCTCTGGGATGACCTGCCGGGCATGCCGGAACCACCTCTCAGACGTGCCAGAACCATGTGGCGGACAGTCCGGAATCACCTGTTGGGCATGCGCAACCACCTCTGAGACGTACCAGAACCACATGCCGTGCAGGCTGGAACCACCTACCGGACAGACCAGAATCACCTTTCGGGCATGCCGGAACCACCTGTCAGATGTGCCAGAAACACGTGCCGGAGACGCCGGAAGCACCTGCCAAGCACGTTGGAACCACCTGCTCAACTCGCCTGAACCACCTGCCGGACATGCCAAAATCACCTGCCGACTATGCCAGAACCACTTGGCGAACACTCCGGAATCACTTGCCGGGCATGCAGGAACCACCTCTCAGACATGCCAGAACCCCGTGCCAATGACCCCGGAAGCACCAGCCGAGCACGCCGGAACCACCTGCTCGACTCGCCAGAACCACCTGCCGATCACGCAAAAATCACCTGCCGGCTACGCCACAACCAGTTGGTGAACACTTTGGAATCACCTGCCAGGCTTGCTGGAATCACCTGCCGGTCATGACAAAATCACCTGCCAAGTACGCCAGAACCCCTTGGCGGACACTGCGGAAACACCTGTCGGGCCGGCCAGAACCACATCTCAGACGTGCCAGAAACGTGTTCATGAGATGCTGGAACCACACCCCGAACAGACGGATACCACCTGCCAGAACCGCCTGAACCACCTGCTGAGCACGCCGGAACCAGCTGCTCGACTCACCGGTACCACCTCCCTGACACGCCAAAATCACCTTCTGCGTATGCCAGAACCACTTGGCGGACACTCCGGAATCATCTGCCGGACATGCCGGGACCAGCTCTCAGACACACCAGAACCAAGTGCCGGAGACGCCGGAAGCACCTGCCGAGCATGCCGGAGCCACCTGCTCGACTCGCCAGAAACACCTGCCGGACACGCCAAAATCACCTGCCGGGTATGCCAGAACCACCTGGCGGACACTACGGAATCACCTGCCGCGCATGCCGGAACCACCTCTCAGACGTGCCGGAAGCACGTGCCGGACACGCCGGAAACACCTACCGGACAGACCGGAACCACCTGCCAAGAACGCCGGAGCCACCTGTTCGACTCGCTGGAACCACCTGCCGGACAGGCCAATATCAACTGCTGGCTATGCCAGAACCACCTGGGGGACAGTCCGGGATCACCTGCCAGCCATGGCGGAACCACCTCTCAGACTTACCAGAACCACCTGCCGGAGAAGCTGGAAACACGTCCTGGACAGACTGGAACCACGTGACGGCCATGCCTGAACCACCTGCCGAGCACGGCGGAACCACCTGCCGGACACGCCAAAATCACCTGCGGGCTACGCCAGAACCACTTGGACGACTCTCCGAAATGACCTGCCGGGCATGTTGGAACCACCTCTCAGACGTGCCAGAAGCACGTGGCGGACAGTCCGGCATCACCTGTTGGGCATACCCTACCACCTCTGAGACCTATCAGAACCACATGCCGTGCACGCCGGAACCACCTACCGGACAGACCGGAATCAACTTTTGGGCATGCCGGAACCACCAGTCAGATGTGCCAGAAACACGTGCCAGAGACGCCGGAAGCGCCTGCCGAGCACGTTGCAAGCACCTGCTCAACTCGCCTGAACCACCTGCCGGACACGCCAAAATCACCGGCCCGCTACACCAGCACCACTTCGGGGACAAGCCGGAATCACGTGAGGGGCATGCCGGCACAGCGTCTCAGACTGAACCTCGTGCCGGACACCACAGAACCACATGCCGGACAGACCGGAACCACCTGCCGGACACGCCGGAACCACCGGCTCGACCCGCCGGAACGACCGCTGGACATGCAAAATCACCTGCCGGCTACGCCGGAAACACTTGGCGAACACTCCGGAATCACTTGCCGGGCATGCAGGAACCACCTCTCAGATATGCCAGAACCACGTGCCAATGACCCCGGAAGCACCAGCCGAGCACGCCGGAACCACCTGCTCGACTCGCCAGAACCACCTGCCGGACACGCAAAAATCACCTGCCGACTACGCCACAACCAGTTGGGGAACACTTCGGAATCACCTGCCGGGCTTGCTGGAACCACCTGCCGGTCGTGCCAAAATCACCTGCCAACTACGCCAGTACCACTTGGCGGACACTGTGGAAACACCTGTCGGGCCGGCCGGAACCACATCACACACGTGCCAGAACCATGTGCATGAGATGCTGGAACCACACCCTGAACAGACGGAAAACACCTGCCAGACCCGTCTGAACAACCTGCCGAGCACGCCGGAACCACCTGCTCAACTCGCCTGAACCACCTGCCGGACACGCCAAAATCACCTGCCCGCTACACTAGCACCACTTCGGGGACAAGCCGGAATCACGTGAGGGGCATGCCGGCACAGCCTCTCAGACTGAACCTCGTGCCGGACACCACAGAACCACCTGCCGGACAGACCAGAACCACCTGCCGGACACGCCGGAACCACCGGCTCGACCCGCCGGAACGACCGCTGGACATGCAAAATCACCTGCCGGCTACGCACGGAAACACTTGGCGAACACTCCGGAATCACCTGCCGGGCATGCCGGAACCACCTGCTCGACTCGCCGGAACCACCTACCTGACATGCCCAAATCACCAGCCGGGTATGCCAGAACCACTTGGCGGACACTCCGGAATCATCTGCCGGACATGTCGGAACCAGCTCTCAGACACACCAGAACCACGTGCCGGAGACGCCGGAAGCACCTGCCGAGCATGCCGGAGCCACCTGCTCGACTCGCCAGAAACACCTGCCGGACACGCCAAAATCACCTGCCGGGTACGCCAGAACCACCTGGCGGACACTCCGAAATCACCTGTCGCGCATGCCGGAACCACCTCTCAGACGTGCCGGAAGCACGTGCCGGACACGCCGGAATCACCTAGCGGACAGACCGGAACCACCTGCCGAGCACGCCGGAGCCACCTGTTCGACTGGCTGGAACCACCTGCCGGACAGGCCAACATTAACTGCTGGCTATGCCAGAACCACCTGGGGGAGAGTCCGGGATCACCTGCCAGCCATGGCGGAACCACCTCTCTACACGTACCAGAACCACCTGCCGGAGAAGCTGGAAACACGTCCTGGACAGACTGGAACCACGTGACGGCCATGCCTGAACCACCTGCCGAGCATGGCGGAACCACCTGCCGGACACGCCAAAATCACCTGCAGGCTACGCCAGAACCACTTGGACGACTCTCCGAAATGACCTGCCGGACATGTTGGAACCACCTCTCAGACGTGCCAGAAGCACGTGGCGGACAGTCCGGAATCACCTGTTGGGCATACGCAACCACCTCTGACACGTACCAGAACCACGTGCCATGCACGCCGGAACCACCTACCGGACAGACCGGAATCAACATTTGGGCATGCCGGAACCACCAGTCAGATGTGCCAGAAACACGTGCGGTAGACGCCGGAAGCACCTGCCGAGCACGTCGCAACCACCTGCTCAACTCGCCTGAACCACCTGCCGGACACGCCAAAATCACCTGCCCGCTACACCAGCACCACTTCGGGGACAAGCCGGAATCACGTGAGGGGCATGCCGGCACAGCCTCTCAGACTGAACCTCGTGCCGGACACCACAGAACCACCTGCCGGACAGACCGGAACCACCTGCCGGACACGCCGGAACCACCGGCTCGACCCGCCGGAACGACCGCTGGACATGCAAAATCACCTGCCGGCTATGCCGCAAACACTTGGCGAACACTCCGGAATCACCTGCCGGGCATGCCGGAACCACCTCTCAGATATGCCAGAACCACGTGCCAATGACCCCGGAAGCACCTGCCGAGCACGCCGGAACCACCTGCTCGACTCGCCAGAACCACCTGCCGGACACGCAAAAATCACCTGCCGGCTACGCCACAACCAGTTGGGGAACACTTCGGAATCACCTGCCGGGCTTGTAGGAACCACCTGCCGGTCATGCCAAAATCACCTGCCAACTACGCCAGTACCACTTGGCGGACACTGTGGAAACACCTGTCGGGCCGGCCGGAACCACATCTCAGACGTGCCAGAACCATGTGCATGAGATGCTGGAACCACACCCCGAACAGACGGAAAACACCTGCCAGTCCCGTCTGAAAAACCTGCCGAGCACGCCGGAGCCACCTGCTCGACTCGCCGGAACCACCTACCTGACATGCCCAAATCACCAGCCGGGTATGCCAGAACCACTTGGCGGACACTCCGGAATCATCTGCCGGACATGCCAGAACCAGCTGTCAGACACACCAGAACCACGTGCCGGAGACGCCGGAAGCACCTGCCGAGCATGCCGGAGCCACCTGCTCGACTCGCCAGAAACACCTGCCGGACACGCCAAAATCACCTGCCGGGTACGCCAGAACCACCTGGCGGACACTCCGAAATCACCTGTCGCGCATGCCGGAACCACCTCTCAGACGTGCCGGAAGCACGTGCCGGACACGCCGGAATCACCTACCGGACAGACCGGAACCACCTGCCGAGCACGCCGGAGCCACCTGTTCGACTGGCTGGAACCACCTGCCGGACAGGCCAATATCAACTGCTGGCTATGCCAGAACCACCTGGGGGACAGTCCGGGATCACCTGCCAGCCATGGCGGAACCACCTCTCACACGTACCAGAACCACCTGCCGGAGAAGCTGGAAACACGTCCTGGACAGTCTGGAACCACCTGCCGGCCAAGCCTGAACCACCTGCCAAGCACAACGGAACAACCTGCCAGACACGCCAAAATCACCTGCGTGTTATGCCAGAACCACTTGGAGGACTCTCTGGGATGACCTGCCGGGCATGCCGGAACCACCTCTCAGACGTGCCAGAACCATGTGGCGGACAGTCCGGAATCACCTGTTGGGCATGCGCAACCACCTCTGAGACGTACCAGAACCACATGCCGTGCAGGCTGGAACCACCTACCGGACAGACCGGAATCACCTTTCGGGCATGCCGGAACCACCTGTCAGATGTGCCAGAAACACGTGCCGGAGACGCCGGAAGCACCTGCCAAGCACGTTGGAACCACCTGCTCAACTCGCCTGAACCACCTGCCGGACATGCCAAAATCACCTGCCGACGATGCCAGAACCACTTGGCGAACACTCCGGAATCACTTGACGGGCATGCAGGAACCACCTCTCAGACATGCCAGAACCCCGTGCCAATGACCCCGGAAGCACCAGCCGAGCACGCCGGAACCACCTGCTCAACTCGCCTGAACCACCTGCCGGACACGCCAAAATCACCTGCCCGCTACACCAGCACCACTTCGGGGACAAGCCGGAATCACGTGAGGGGCATGCCGGCACAGCCTCTCAGACTGAACCTCGTGCCGGACACCACAGAACCACCTGCCGGACAGACCGGAACCACCTGCAGGACACGCCGGAACCACCGGCTCGACCCGCCGGAACGACCGCTGGACATGCAAAATCACCTGCCGGCTACGCCGCAAACACTTGGCGAACACTCCGGAATCACCTGCCGGGCATGCCGGAACCACCTCTCAGATAAGCCAGAACCACGTGCCAATGACCCCGGAAGCACCTGCCGAGCACGCCGGAACCACCTGCTCGACTCGCCAGAACCACCTGCCAGACACGCAAAAATCACCTGCCGGCTACGCCACAACCAGTTGGGGAACACTTCGGAATCACCTGCCGGGCTTGCTGGAACCACCTGCCGGTCATGCCAAAATCACCTGCCAACTACGCCAGTACCACTTGGCGGACACTGTGGAAACACCTGTCGGGCCGGCCAGAACCACATCTCACACGTGCCAGAACCATGTGCATGAGATGCTGGAACCACACCCCGAACAGACGGAAAACACCTGCCAGACCCGTCTGAACAACCTGCCGAGCACGCCGGAGCCACCTGCTCGACTCGCCGGAACCACCTACCTGACATGCCCAAATCACCAGCCGGGTATGCCAGAACCACTTGGCGGACACTCCGGAATCATCTGCCGGACATGCCGGAACCAGCTCTCAGACACACCAGAACCACGTGCCGGAGACGCCGGAAGCACCTGCCGAGCATGCCGGAGCCACCTGCTCGACTCGCCAGAAACACCTGCCGGACACGCCAAAATCACCTGCCGGGTACGCCAGAACCACCTGGCGGACACTCCGAAATCACCTGCCGCGCATGACGGAACCACCTCTCAGACGTGCCGGAAGCACGTGCCAGACACGCCGGAAACACCTACCGGACACACCGGAACCACCTGCCGAGCACGCCAGAGCCACCTGTTCGACTGGCTGGAACCACCTGCCGGACAGGCCAATATTAACTGCTGGTTATGCCAGAACCATCTGGGGACAGTCCGGAATCACCTGTTGGGCATACGCAACCACCTCTGAGACGTACCAGAACCACGTGCCGTGCACGCCGGAACCACCTACCGGACAGACCGGAATCAACTTTTGGGCATGCCGGAACCACCAGTCAGATGTGCCAGAAACACGTGCGGTAGACGCCGGAAGCACCTGCCGAGCACGTCGCAACCACCTGCTCAACTCGCCTGAACCACCTGCCGGACACGCCAAAATCACCTGCCCGCTACACCAGCACCACTTCGGGGACAAGCCGGAATCACGTGAGGGGCATGCCGGCACAGCCTCTCAGACTGAACCTCGTGCCGGACACCACAGAACCACCTGCCGGACAGACCGGAACCACCTGCCGGACACGCCGGAACCACCGGCTCGACCCGCCGGAACGACCGCTGGACATGCAAAATCACCTGCCGGCTACGCCGCAAACACTTGGCGAACACTCCGGAATCACCTGCCGGGCATGCCGGAACCACCTCTCAGATATGCCAGAACCACGTGCCAATGACCCCGGAAGCACCTGCCGAGCACGCCGGAACCACCTGCTCGACTCGCCAGAACCACCTGCCGGACACGCAAAAATCACCTGCCGGCTACGCCACAACCAGTTGGGGAACACTTCGGAATCACCTGCCGGGCTTGCTGGAACCACCTGCCGGTCATGCCAAAATCACCTGCCAACTACGCCAGTACCACTTGGCGGACACTGTGGAAACACCTGTCGGGCCGGCCGGAACCACATCTCAGAGGTGCCCGAACCATGTGCATGAGCTGCTGGAACCACACCCCGAAGAGACGGAAAACACCTGCCAGACCCGTCTGAACAACCTGCCAAGCACGCCGGAGCCACCTGCTCGACTCGCCGGAACCACCTACCTGACATGCCCAAATCACCAGCCGGGTATGCCAGAACCTCTTGGCGGACACTCCGGAATCATCTGCCGGACATGCCGGAACCAGCTCTCAGACACACCAGAACCACGTGCCGGAGACGCCGGAAGCACCTGCCGAGCATGCCGGAGCCACCTGCTCGACTCGCCAGAAACACCTGCCGGACACGCCAAAATCACCTGCCGGGTACGCCAGAACCACCTGGCGGACACTCCGAAATCACCTGTCGCGCATGCCGGAACCACCTCTCAGACGTGCCGGAAGCACGTGCCGGACACGCCGGAATCACCTAGCGGACAGACCGGAACCACCTGCCGAACACGCCGGAGCCACCTGTTCGACTGGCTGGAACCACCTGCCGGACAGGCCAATATTAACTGCTGGCTATGCCAGAACCACCTGGGGGACAGTCCGGGATCTCCTGCCAGCCATGGCGGAACCACCTCTCACACGTACCAGAACCACCTGCCGGAGAAGCTGGAAACACGTCCTGGACAGTCTGGAACCACCTGCCGGCCAAGCCTGAACCACCTGCCAAGCACAACGGAACAACCTGCCAGACACGCCAAAATCACCTGCGTATTATGCCAGAACCACTTGGAGGACTCTCTGGGATGACCTGCCGGGCATGCCGGAACCACCTCTCAGACGTGCCAGAACCATGTGGCGGACAGTCCGGAATCACCTGTTGGGCATGCGCAACCACCTCTGAGACGTACCAGAACCACATGCCGTGCAGGCTGGAACCACCTACCGGACAGACCAGAATCACCTTTCGGGCATGCCGGAACCACCTGTCAGATGTGCCAGAAACACGTGCCGGAGACGCCGGAAGCACCTGCCAAGCACGTTGGAACCACCTGCTCAACTCGCCTGAACCACCTGCCGGACATGCCAAAATCACCTGCCGACTATGCCAGAACCACTTGGCGAACACTCCGGAATCACTTGCCGGGCATGCAGGAACCACCTCTCAGACATGCCAGAACCCCGTGCCAATGACCCCGGAAGCACCAGCCGAGCACGCCGGAACCACCTGCTCGACTCGCCAGAACCACCTGCCGATCACGCAAAAATCACCTGCCGGCTACGCCACAACCAGTTGGTGAACACTTTGGAATCACCTGCCAGGCCTGCTGGAATCACCTGCCGGTCATGACAAAATCACCTGCCAAGTACGCCAGAACCCCTTGGCGGACACTGCGGAAACACCTGTCGGGCCGGCCAGAACCACATCTCAGACGTGCCAGAAACGTGTTCATGAGATGCTGGAACCACACCCCGAACAGACGGATACCACCTGCCAGAACCGCCTGAACCACCTGCTGAGCACGCCGGAACCAGCTGCTCGACTCACCGGTACCACCTCCCTGACACGCCAAAATCACCTTCTGCGTATGCCAGAACCACTTGGCGGACACTCCGGAATCATCTGCCGGACATGCCGGGACCAGCTCTCAGACACACCAGAACCAAGTGCCGGAGACGCCGGAAGCACCTGCCGAGCATGCCGGAGCCACCTGCTCGACTCGCCAGAAACACCTGCCGGACACGCCAAAATCACCTGCCGGGTATGCCAGAACCACCTGGCGGACACTACGGAATCACCTGCCGCGCATGCCGGAACCACCTCTCAGACGTGCCGGAAGCACGTGCCGGACACGCCGGAAACACCTACCGGACAGACCGGAACCACCTGCCAAGAACGCCGGAGCCACCTGTTCGACTCGCTGGAACCACCTGCCGGACAGGCCAATATCAACTGCTGGCTATGCCAGAACCACCTGGGGGACAGTCCGGGATCACCTGCCAGCCATGGCGGAACCACCTCTCAGACTTACCAGAACCACCTGCCGGAGAAGCTGGAAACACGTCCTGGACAGACTGGAACCACGTGACGGCCATGCCTGAACCACCTGCCGAGCACGGCGGAACCACCTGCCGGACACGCCAAAATCACCTGCGGGCTACGCCAGAACCACTTGGACGACTCTCCGAAATGACCTGCCGGGCATGTTGGAACCACCTCTCAGACGTGCCAGAAGCACGTGGCGGACAGTCCGGAATCACCTGTTGGGCATACGCAACCACCTCTGACACGTACCAGAACCACGTGCCATGCACGCCGGAACCACCTACCGGACAGACCGGAATCAACATTTGGGCATGCCGGAACCACCAGTCAGATGTGCCAGAAACACGTGCGGTAGACGCCGGAAGCACCTGCCGAGCACGTCGCAACCACCTGCTCAACTCGCCTGAACCACCTGCCGGACACGCCAAAATCACCTGCCCGCTACACCAGCACCACTTCGGGGACAAGCCGGAATCACGTGAGGGGCATGCCGGCACAGCCTCTCAGACTGAACCTCGTGCCGGACACCACAGAACCACCTGCCGGACAGACCGGAACCACCTGCCGGACACGCCGGAACCACCGGCTCGACCCGCCGGAACGACCGCTGGACATGCAAAATCACCTGCCGGCTATGCCGCAAACACTTGGCGAACACTCCGGAATCACCTGCCGGGCATGCCGGAACCACCTCTCAGATATGCCAGAACCACGTGCCAATGACCCCGGAAGCACCTGCCGAGCACGCCGGAACCACCTGCTCGACTCGCCAGAACCACCTGCCGGACACGCAAAAATCACCTGCCGGCTACGCCACAACCAGTTGGGGAACACTTCGGAATCACCTGCCGGGCTTGCAGGAACCACCTGCCGGTCATGCCAAAATCACCTGCCAACTACGCCAGTACCACTTGGCGGACACTGTGGAAACACCTGTCGGGCCGGCCGGAACCACATCTCAGACGTGCCAGAACCATGTGCATGAGATGCTGGAACCACACCCCGAACAGACGGAAAACACCTGCCAGTCCCGTCTGAAAAACCTGCCGAGCACGCCGGAGCCACCTGCTCGACTCGCCGGAACCACCTACCTGACATGCCCAAATCACCAGCCGGGTATGCCAGAACCACTTGGCGGACACTCCGGAATCATCTGCCGGACATGCCGGAACCAGCTGTCAGACACACCAGAACCACGTGCCGGAGACGCCGGAAGCACCTGCCGAGCATGCCGGAGCCACCTGCTCGACTCGCCAGAAACACCTGCCGGACACGCCAAAATCACCTGCCGGGTACGCCAGAACCACCTGGCGGACACTCCGAAATCACCTGTCGCGCATGCCGGAACCACCTCTCAGACGTGCCGGAAGCACGTGCCGGACACGCCGGAATCACCTACCGGACAGACCGGAACCACCTGCCGAGCACGCCGGAGCCACCTGTTCGACTGGCTGGAACCACCTGCCGGACAGGCCAATATCAACTGCTGGCTATGCCAGAACCACCTGGGGGACAGTCCGGGATCACCTGCCAGCCATGGCGGAACCACCTCTCACACGTACCAGAACCACCTGCCGGAGAAGCTGGAAACACGTCCTGGACAGTCTGGAACCACCTGCCGGCCAAGCCTGAACCACCTGCCAAGCACAACGGAACAACCTGCCAGACACGCCAAAATCACCTGCGTGTTATGCCAGAACCACTTGGAGGACTCTCTGGGATGACCTGCCGGGCATGCCGGAACCACCTCTCAGACGTGCCAGAACCATGTGGCGGACAGTCCGGAATCACCTGTTGGGCATGCGCAACCACCTCTGAGACGTACCAGAACCACATGCCGTGCAGGCTGGAACCACCTACCGGACAGACCGGAATCACCTTTCGGGCATGCCGGAACCACCTGTCAGATGTGCCAGAAACACGTGCCGGAGACGCCGGAAGCACCTGCCAAGCACGTTGGAACCACCTGCTCAACTCGCCTGAACCACCTGCCGGACATGCCAAAATCACCTGCCGACGATGCCAGAACCACTTGGCGAACACTCCGGAATCACTTGACGGGCATGCAGGAACCACCTCTCAGACATGCCAGAACCCCGTGCCAATGACCCCGGAAGCACCAGCCGAGCACGCCGGAACCACCTGCTCAACTCGCCTGAACCACCTGCCGGACACGCCAAAATCACCTGCCCGCTACACCAGCACCACTTCGGGGACAAGCCGGAATCACGTGAGGGGCATGCCGGCACAGCCTCTCAGACTGAACCTCGTGCCGGACACCACAGAACCACCTGCCGGACAGACCGGAACCACCTGCAGGACACGCCGGAACCACCGGCTCGACCCGCCGGAACGACCGCTGGACATGCAAAATCACCTGCCGGCTACGCCGCAAACACTTGGCGAACACTCCGGAATCACCTGCCGGGCATGCCGGAACCACCTCTCAGATAAGCCAGAACCACGTGCCAATGACCCCGGAAGCACCTGCCGAGCACGCCGGAACCACCTGCTCGACTCGCCAGAACCACCTGCCAGACACGCAAAAATCACCTGCCGGCTACGCCACAACCAGTTGGGGAACACTTCGGAATCACCTGCCGGGCTTGCTGGAACCACCTGCCGGTCATGCCAAAATCACCTGCCAACTACGCCAGTACCACTTGGCGGACACTGTGGAAACACCTGTCGGGCCGGCCAGAACCACATCTCACACGTGCCAGAACCATGTGCATGAGATGCTGGAACCACACCCCGAACAGACGGAAAACACCTGCCAGACCCGTCTGAACAACCTGCCGAGCACGCCGGAGCCACCTGCTCGACTCGCCGGAACCACCTACCTGACATGCCCAAATCACCAGCCGGGTATGCCAGAACCACTTGGCGGACACTCCGGAATCATCTGCCGGACATGCCGGAACCAGCTCTCAGACACACCAGAACCACGTGCCGGAGACGCCGGAAGCACCTGCCGAGCATGCCGGAGCCACCTGCTCGACTCGCCAGAAACACCTGCCGGACACGCCAAAATCACCTGCCGGGTACGCCAGAACCACCTGGCGGACACTCCGAAATCACCTGCCGCGCATGACGGAACCACCTCTCAGACGTGCCGGAAGCACGTGCCAGACACGCCGGAAACACCTACCGGACACACCGGAACCACCTGCCGAGCACGCCAGAGCCACCTGTTCGACTGGCTGGAACCACCTGCCGGACAGGCCAATATTAACTGCTGGTTATGCCAGAACCATCTGGGGACAGTCCGGAATCACCTGTTGGGCATACGCAACCACCTCTGAGACGTACCAGAACCACGTGCCGTGCACGCCGGAACCACCTACCGGACAGACCGGAATCAACTTTTGGGCATGCCGGAACCACCAGTCAGATGTGCCAGAAACACGTGCGGTAGACGCCGGAAGCACCTGCCGAGCACGTCGCAACCACCTGCTCAACTCGCCTGAACCACCTGCCGGACACGCCAAAATCACCTGCCCGCTACACCAGCACCACTTCGGGGACAAGCCGGAATCACGTGAGGGGCATGCCGGCACAGCCTCTCAGACTGAACCTCGTGCCGGACACCACAGAACCACCTGCCGGACAGACCGGAACCACCTGCCGGACACGCCGGAACCACCGGCTCGACCCGCCGGAACGACCGCTGGACATGCAAAATCACCTGCCGGCTACGCCGCAAACACTTGGCGAACACTCCGGAATCACCTGCCGGGCATGCCGGAACCACCTCTCAGATATGCCAGAACCACGTGCCAATGACCCCGGAAGCACCTGCCGAGCACGCCGGAACCACCTGCTCGACTCGCCAGAACCACCTGCCGGACACGCAAAAATCACCTGCCGGCTACGCCACAACCAGTTGGGGAACACTTCGGAATCACCTGCCGGGCTTGCTGGAACCACCTGCCGGTCATGCCAAAATCACCTGCCAACTACGCCAGTACCACTTGGCGGACACTGTGGAAACACCTGTCGGGCCGGCCGGAACCACATCTCAGACGTGCCAGAACCATGTGCATGAGATGCTGGAACCACACCCCGAAGAGACGGAAAACACCTGCCAGACCCGTCTGAACAACCTGCCGAGCACGCCGGAGCCACCTGCTCGACTCGCCGGAACCACCTACCTGACATGCCCAAATCACCAGCCGGGTATGCCAGAACCACTTGGCGGACACTCCGGAATCATCTGCCGGACATGCCGGAACCAGCTCTCAGACACACCAGAACCACGTGCCGGAGACGCCGGAAGCACCTGCCGAGCATGCCGGAGCCACCTGCTCGACTCGCCAGAAACACCTGCCGGACACGCCAAAATCACCTGCCGGGTACGCCAGAACCACCTGGCGGACACTCCGAAATCACCTGTCGCGCATGCCGGAACCACCTCTCAGACGTGCCGGAAGCACGTGCCGGACACGCCGGAATCACCTACCGGACAGACCGGAACCACCTGCCGAGCACGCCGGAGCCACCTGTTCGACTGGCTGGAACCACCTGCCGGACAGGCCAATATCAACTGCTGGCTATGCCAGAACCACCTGGGGGACAGTCCGGGATCACCTGCCAGCCATGGCGGAACCACCTCTCACACGTACCAGAACCACCTGCCGGAGAAGCTGGAAACACGTCCTGGACAGTCTGGAACCACCTGCCGGCCAAGCCTGAACCACCTGCCAAGCACAACGGAACAACCTGCCAGACACGCCAAAATCACCTGCGTGTTATGCCAGAACCACTTGGAGGACTCTCTGGGATGACCTGCCGGGCATGCCGGAACCACCTCTCAGACGTGCCAGAACCATGTGGCGGACAGTCCGGAATCACCTGTTGGGCATGCGCAACCACCTCTGAGACGTACCAGAACCACATGCCGTGCAGGCTGGAACCACCTACCGGACAGACCGGAATCACCTTTCGGGCATGCCGGAACCACCTGTCAGATGTGCCAGAAACACGTGCCGGAGACGCCGGAAGCACCTGCCAAGCACGTTGGAACCACCTGCTCAACTCGCCTGAACCACCTGCCGGACATGCCAAAATCACCTGCCGACTATGCCAGAACCACTTGGCGAACACTCCGGAATCACTTGCCGGGCATGCAGGAACCACCTCTCAGACATGCCAGAACCCCGTGCCAATGACCCCGGAAGCACCAGCCGAGCACGCCGGAACCACCTGCTCAACTCGCCTGAACCACCTGCCGGACACGCCAAAATCACCTGCCCGCTACACCAGCACCACTTCGGGGACAAGCCGGAATCACGTGAGGGGCATGCCGGCACAGCCTCTCAGACTGAACCTCGTGCCGGACACCACAGAACCACCTGCCGGACAGACCGGAACCACCTGCAGGACACGCCGGAACCACCGGCTCGACCCGCCGGAACGACCGCTGGACATGCAAAATCACCTGCCGGCTACGCCGCAAACACTTGGCGAACACTCCGGAATCACCTGCCGGGCATGCCGGAACCACCTCTCAGATAAGCCAGAACCACGTGCCAATGACCCCGGAAGCACCTGCCGAGCACGCCGGAACCACCTGCTCGACTCGCCAGAACCACCTGCCGGACACGCAAAAATCACCTGCCGGCTACGCCACAACCAGTTGGGGAACACTTCGGAATCACCTGCCGGGCTTGCTGGAACCACCTGCCGGTCATGCCAAAATCACCTGCCAACTACGCCAGTACCACTTGGCGGACACTGTGGAAACACCTGTCGGGCCGGCCGGAACCACATCTCACACGTGCCAGAACCATGTGCATGAGATGCTGGAACCACACCCCGAACAGACGGAAAACACCTGCCAGACCCGTCTGAACAACCTGCCGAGCACGCCGGAGCCACCTGCTCGACTCGCCGGAACCACCTACCTGACATGCCCAAATCACCAGCCGGGTATGCCAGAACCACTTGGCGGACACTCCGGAATCATCTGCCGGACATGCCGGAACCAGCTCTCAGACACACCAGAACCACGTGCCGGAGACGCCGGAAGCACCTGCCGAGCATGCCGGAGCCACCTGCTCGACTCGCCAGAAACACCTGCCGGACACGCCAAAATCACCTGCCGGGTACGCCAGAACCACCTGGCGGACACTCCGAAATCACCTGCCGCGCATGCCGGAACCACCTCTCAGACGTGCCGGAAGCACGTGCCAGACACGCCGGAAACACCTACCGGACACACCGGAACCACCTGCCGAGCACGCCGGAGCCACCTGTTCGACTGGCTGGAACCACCTGCCGGACAGGCCAATATTAACTGCTGGCTATGCCAGAACCATCTGGGGACAGTTCGGAATCACCTGCCAGCCATGGCGGAACCACCTCTCAGACGTACCAGAACCACCTGCCGGAGAAGCTGGAAACACGTCCTGCACAGACTGGAACCACGTGACGGCCATGCCTGAACCACCTGCCGAGCATGGCGGAACCACCTGCCGGACACGCCAAAATCACCTGCCGGGTACGCCAGAACCACCTGGCGGACACTCCGAAATCACCTGTCGCGCATGCCGGAACCACCTCTCAGACGTGCCGGAAGCACGTGCCGGACACGCCGGAATCACCTAGCGGACAGATCGGAACCACCTGCCGAGCACGCCGGAGCCACCTGTTCGACTGGCTGGAACCACCTGCCGGACAGGCCAATATCAACTGCTGGCTATGCCAGAACCACCTGGGGGACAGTCCGGGATCACCTGCCAGCCATGGCGGAACCACCTCTCACACGTACCAGAACCACCTGCCGGAGAAGCTGGAAACACGTCCTGGACAGTCTGGAACCACCTGCCGGCCAAGCCTGAACCACCTGCCAAGCACAACGGAACAACCTGCCAGACACGCCAAAATCACCTGCGTGTTATGCCAGAACCACTTGGAGGACTCTCTGGGATGACCTGCCGGGCATGCCGGAACCACCTCTCAGACGTGCCAGAACCATGTGGCGGACAGTCCGGAATCACCTGTTGGGCATGCGCAACCACCTCTGAGACGTACCAGAACCACATGCCGTGCAGGCTGGAACCACCTACCGGACAGACCGGAATCACCTTTCGGGCATGCCGGAACCACCTGTCAGATGTGCCAGAAACACGTGCCGGAGACGCCGGAAGCACCTGCCAAGCACGTTGGAACCACCTGCTCAACTCGCCTGAACCACCTGCCGGACATGCCAAAATCACCTGCCGACTATGCCAGAACCACTTGGCGAACACTCCGGAATCACTTGCCGGGCATGCAGGAACCACCTCTCAGATAAGCCAGAACCACGTGCCAATGACCCCGGAAGCACCTGCCGAGCACGCCGGAACCACCTGCTCGACTCGCCAGAACCACCTGCCGGACACGCAAAAATCACCTGCCGGCTACGCCACAACCAGTTGGGGAACACTTCGGAATCACCTGCCGGGCTTGCTGGAACCACCTGCCGGTCATGCCAAAATCACCTGCCAACTACGCCAGTACCACTTGGCGGACACTGTGGAAACACCTGTCGGGCCGGCCGGAACCACATCTCAGACGTGCCAGAACCATGTGCATGAGATGCTGGAACCACACCCCGAACAGACGGAAAACACCTGCCAGACCCGTCTGAACAACCTGCCGAGCACCCCGGAGCCACCTGCTCGACTCGCCGGAACCACCTACCTGACATGCCCAAATCACCAGCCGGGTATGCCAGAACCACTTGGCGGACACTCCGGAATCATCTGCCGGACATGCCGGAACCAGCTCTCAGACACACCAGAACCACGTGCCGGAGACGCCGGAAGCACCTGCCGAGCATGCCGGAGCCACCTGCTCGACTCGCCAGAAACACCTGCCGGACACGCCAAAATCACCTGCCGGGTACGCCAGAACCACCTGGCGGACACTCCGAAATCACCTGTCGCGCATGCCGGAACCACCTCTCAGACGTGCCGGAAGCACGTGCCGGACACGCCGGAATCACCTAGCGGACAGACCGGAACCACCTGCCGAGCACGCCGGAGCCACCTGTTCGACTGGCTGGAACCACCTGCCGGACAGGCCAATATCAACTGCTGGCTATGCCAGAACCACCTGGGGGACAGTCCGGGATCACCTGCCAGCCATGGCGGAACCACCTCTCACACGTACCAGAACCACCTGCCGGAGAAGCTGGAAACACGTCCTGGACAGTCTGGAACCACCTGCCGGCCAAGCCTGAACCACCTGCCAAGCACAACGGAACAACCTGCCAGACACGCCAAAATCACCTGCGTGTTATGCCAGAACCACTTGGAGGACTCTCTGGGATGACCTGCCGGGCATGCCGGAACCACCTCTCAGACGTGCCAGAACCATGTGGCGGACAGTCCGGAATCACCTGTTGGGCATGCGCAACCACCTCTGAGACGTACCAGAACCACATGCCGTGCAGGCTGGAACCACCTACCGGACAGACCGGAATCACCTTTCGGGCATGCCGGAACCACCTGTCAGATGTGCCAGAAACACGTGCCGGAGACGCCGGAAGCACCTGCCAAGCACGTTGGAACCACCTGCTCAACTCGCCTGAACCACCTGCCGGACATGCCAAAATCACCTGCCGACTATGCCAGAACCACTTGGCGAACACTCCGGAATCACTTGCCGGGCATGCAGGAACCACCTCTCAGACATGCCAGAACCCCGTGCCAATGACCCCGGAAGCACCAGCCGAGCACGCCGGAACCACCTGCTCAACTCGCCTGAACCACCTGCCGGACACGCCAAAATCACCTGCCCGCTACACCAGCACCACTTCGGGGACAAGCCGGAATCACGTGAGGGGCATGCCGGCACAGCCTCTCAGACTGAACCTCGTGCCGGACACCACAGAACCACCTGCCGGACAGACCGGAACCACCTGCCGGACACGCCGGAACCACCGGCTCGACCCGCTGGAACGACCGCTGGACATGCAAAATCACCTGCCGGCTACGCCGCAAACACTTGGCGAACACTCCGGAATCACCTGCCGGGCATGCCGGAACCACCTCTCAGATATGCCAGAACCACGTGCCAATGACCCCGGAAGCACCTGCCGAGCACGCCGGAACCACCTGCTCGACTCGCCAGAACCACCTGCCGGACACGCAAAAATCACCTGCCGGCTACGCCACAACCAGTTGGGGAACACTTCGGAATCACCTGCCGGGCTTGCTAGGAACCACCTGCCGGTCATGCCAAAATCACCTGCCAACTACGCCAGTACCACTTGGCGGACACTGTGGAAACACCTGTCGGGCCGGCCGGAACCACATCTCAGACGTGCCAGAACCATGTGCATGAGATGCTGGAACCACACCCCGAACAGACGGAAAACACCTGCCAGACCCGTCTGAACAACCTGCCGAGCACGCCGGAGCCACCTGCTCGACTCGCCGGAACCACCTACCTGACATGCCCAAATCACCAGCCGGGTATGCCAGAACCACTTGGCGGACACTCCGGAATCATCTGCCGGACATGCCGGAACCAGCTCTCAGACACACCAGAACCACGTGCCGGAGACGCCGGAAGCACCTGCCGAGCATGCCGGAGCCACCTGCTCGACTCGCCAGAAACACCTGCCGGACACGCCAAAATCACCTGCCGGGTACGCCAGAACCACCTGGCGGACACTCCGAAATCACCTGTCGCGCATGCCGGAACCACCTCTCAGACGTGCCGGAAGCACGTGCCGGACACGCCGGAATCACCTAGCGGACAGACCGGAACCACCTGCCGAGCACGCCGGAGCCACCTGTTCGACTGGCTGGAACCACCTGCCGGACAGTCCAATATCAACTGCTGGCTATGCCAGAACCACCTGGGGGACAGTCCGGGATCACCTGCCAGCCATGGCGGAACCACCTCTCACACGTACCAGAACCACCTGCCGGAGAAGCTGGAAACACGTCCTGGACAGTCTGGAACCACCTGCCGGCCAAGCCTGAACCACCTGCCAAGCACAACGGAACAACCTGCCAGACACGCCAAAATCACCTGCGTGTTATGCCAGAACCACTTGGAGGACTCTCTGGGATGACCTGCCGGGCATGCCGGAACCACCTCTCAGACGTGCCAGAACCATGTGGCGGACAGTCCGGAATCACCTGTTGGGCATGCGCAACCACCTCTGAGACGTACCAGAACCACATGCCGTGCAGGCTGGAACCACCTACCGGACAGACCGGAATCACCTTTCAGGCATGCCGGAACCACCTGTCAGATGTGCCAGAAACACGTGCCGGAGACGCCGGAAGCACCTGCCAAGCACGTTGGAACCACCTGCTCAACTCGCCTGAACCACCTGCCGGACATGCCAAAATCACCTGCCGACTATGCCAGAACCACTTGGCGAACACTCCGGAATCACTTGCCGGGCATGCAGGAACCACCTCTCAGACATGCCAGAACCCCGTGCCAATGACCCCGGAAGCACCAGCCGAGCACGCCGGAACCACCTGCTCAACTCGCCTGAACCACCTGCCGGACACGCCAAAATCACCTGCCCGCTACACCAGCACCACTTCGGGGACAAGCCGGAATCACGTGAGGGGCATGCCGGCACAGCCTCTCAGACTGAACCTCGTGCCGGACACCACAGAACCACCTGCCGGACAGACCGGAACCACCTGCCGGACACGCCGGAACCACCGGCTCGACCCGCCGGAACGACCGCTGGACATGCAAAATCACCTGCCGGCTACGCCGCAAACACTTGGCGAACACTCCGGAATCACCTGCCGGGCATGCCGGAACCACCTCTCAGATATGCCAGAACCACGTGCCAATGACCCCGGAAGCACCTGCCGAGCACGCCGGAACCACCTGCTCGACTCGCCAGAACCACCTGCCGGACACGCAAAAATCACCTGCCGGCTACGCCACAACCAGTTGGGGAACACTTCGGAATCACCTGCCGGGCTTGTAGGAACCACCTGCCGGTCATGCCAAAATCACCTGCCAACTACGCCAGTACCACTTGGCGGACACTGTGGAAACACCTGTCGGGCCGGCCGGAACCACATCTCAGACGTGCCAGAACCATGTGCATGAGATGCTGGAACCACACCCCGAACAGACGGAAAACACCTGCCAGACCCGTCTGAACAACCTGCCGAGCACGCCGGAGCCACCTGCTCGACTCGCCGGAACCACCTACCTGACATGCCCAAATCACCAGCCGGGTATGCCAGAACCACTTGGCGGACACTCCGGAATCATCTGCCGGACATGCCGGAACCAGCTCTCAGACACACCAGAACCACGTGCCGGAGACGCCGGAAGCACCTGCCGAGCATGCCGGAGCCACCTGCTCGACTCGCCAGAAACACCTGCCGGACACGCCAAAATCACCTGCCGGGTACGCCAGAACCACCTGGCGGACACTCCGAAATCACCTGTCGCGCATGCCGGAACCACCTCTCAGACGTGCCGGAAGCACGTGCCGGACACGCCGGAATCACCTAGCGGACAGACCGGAACCACCTGCCGAGCACGCCGGAGCCACCTGTTCGACTGGCTGGAACCACCTGCCGGACAGTCCAATATCAACTGCTGGCTATGCCAGAACCACCTGGGGGACAGTCCGGGATCACCTGCCAGCCATGGCGGAACCACCTCTCACACGTACCAGAACCACCTGCCGGAGAAGCTGGAAACACGTCCTGGACAGTCTGGAACCACCTGCCGGCCAAGCCTGAACCACCTGCCAAGCACAACGGAACAACCTGCCAGACACGCCAAAATCACCTGCGTGTTATGCCAGAACCACTTGGAGGACTCTCTGGGATGACCTGCCGGGCATGCCGGAACCACCTCTCAGACGTGCCAGAACCATGTGGCGGACAGTCCGGAATCACCTGTTGGGCATGCGCAACCACCTCTGAGACGTACCAGAACCACATGCCGTGCAGGCTGGAACCACCTACCGGACAGACCGGAATCACCTTTCGGGCATGCCGGAACCACCTGTCAGATGTGCCAGAAACACGTGCCGGAGACGCCGGAAGCACCTGCCAAGCACGTTGGAACCACCTGCTCAACTCGCCTGAACCACCTGCCGGACATGCCAAAATCACCTGCCGACTATGCCAGAACCACTTGGCGAACACTCCGGAATCACTTGCCGGGCATGCAGGAACCACCTCTCAGACATGCCAGAACCCCGTGCCAATGACCCCGGAAGCACCAGCCGAGCACGCCGGAACCACCTGCTCAACTCGCCTGAACCACCTGCCGGACACGCCAAAATCACCTGCCCGCTACACCAGCACCACTTCGGGGACAAGCCGGAATCACGTGAGGGGCATGCCGGCACAGCCTCTCAGACTGAACCTCGTGCCGGACACCACAGAACCACCTGCCGGACAGACCGGAACCACCTGCCGGACACGCCGGAACCACCGGCTCGACCCGCTGGAACGACCGCTGGACATGCAAAATCACCTGCCGGCTACGCCGCAAACACTTGGCGAACACTCCGGAATCACCTGCCGGGCATGCCGGAACCACCTCTCAGATATGCCAGAACCACGTGCCAATGACCCCGGAAGCACCTGCCGAGCACGCCGGAACCACCTGCTCGACTCGCCAGAACCACCTGCCGGACACGCAAAAATCACCTGCCGGCTACGCCACAACCAGTTGGGGAACACTTCGGAATCACCTGCCGGGCTTGTAGGAACCACCTGCCGGTCATGCCAAAATCACCTGCCAACTACGCCAGTACCACTTGGCGGACACTGTGGAAACACCTGTCGGGCCGGCCGGAACCACATCTCAGACGTGCCAGAACCATGTGCATGAGATGCTGGAACCACACCCCGAACAGACGGAAAACACCTGCCAGACCCGTCTGAACAACCTGCCGAGCACGCCGGAGCCACCTGCTCGACTCGCCGGAACCACCTACCTGACATGCCCAAATCACCAGCCGGGTATGCCAGAACCACTTGGCGGACACTCCGGAATCATCTGCCGGACATGCCGGAACCAGCTCTCAGACACACCAGAACCACGTGCCGGAGACGCCGGAAGCACCTGCCGAGCATGCCGGAGCCACCTGCTCGACTCGCCAGAAACACCTGCCGGACACGCCAAAATCACCTGCCGGGTACGCCAGAACCACCTGGCGGACACTCCGAAATCACCTGTCGCGCATGCCGGAACCACCTCTCAGACGTGCCGGAAGCACGTGCCGGACACGCCGGAATCACCTAGCGGACAGACCGGAACCACCTGCCGAGCACGCCGGAGCCACCTGTTCGACTGGCTGGAACCACCTGCCGGACAGTCCAATATCAACTGCTGGCTATGCCAGAACCACCTGGGGGACAGTCCGGGATCACCTGCCAGCCATGGCGGAACCACCTCTCACACGTACCAGAACCACCTGCCGGAGAAGCTGGAAACACGTCCTGGACAGTCTGGAACCACCTGCCGGCCAAGCCTGAACCACCTGCCAAGCACAACGGAACAACCTGCCAGACACGCCAAAATCACCTGCGTGTTATGCCAGAACCACTTGGAGGACTCTCTGGGATGACCTGCCGGGCATGCCGGAACCACCTCTCAGACGTGCCAGAACCATGTGGCGGACAGTCCGGAATCACCTGTTGGGCATGCGCAACCACCTCTGAGACGTACCAGAACCACATGCCGTGCAGGCTGGAACCACCTACCGGACAGACCGGAATCACCTTTCGGGCATGCCGGAACCACCTGTCAGATGTGACAGAAACACGTGCCGGAGACGCCAGAAGCACCTGCCAAGCACGTTGGAACCACCTGCTCAACTCGCCTGAACCACCTGCCGGACATGCCAAAATCACCTGCCGACTATGCCAGAACCACTTGGCGAACACTCCGGAATCACTTGCCGGGCATGCAGGAACCACCTCTCAGATATGCCAGAACCACGTGCCAATGACCCCGGAAGCACCTGCCGAGCACGCCGGAACCACCTGCTCGACTCGCCAGAACCACCTGCCGGACACGCAAAAATCACCTGCCGGCTACGCCACAACCAGTTGGGGAACACTTCGGAATCACCTGCCGGGCTTGCTGGAACCACCTGCCGGTCATGCCAAAATCACCTGCCAACTACGCCAGTACCACTTGGCGGACACTGTGGAAACACCTGTCGGGCCGGCCGGAACCACATCTCAGACGTGCCAGAACCATGTGCATGAGATGCTGGAACCACACCCCGAACCGACGGAAAACACCTGCCAGACCCGTCTGAACAACCTGCCGAGCACCCCGGAGCCACCTGCTCGACTCGCCGGAACCACCTACCTGACATGCCCAAATCACCAGCCGGGTATGCCAGAACCACTTGGCGGACACTCCGGAATCATCTGCCGGACATGCCGGAACCAGCTCTCAGACACACCAGAACCACGTGCCGGAGACGCCGGAAGCACCTGCCGAGCATGCCGGAGCCACCTGCTCGACTCGCCAGAAACACCTGCCGGACACGCCAAAATCACCTGCCGGGTACGCCAGAACCACCTGGCGGACACTCCGAAATCACCTGTCGCGCATGCCGGAACCACCTCTCAGACGTGCCGGAAGCACGTGCCGGACACGCCGGAATCACCTACCGGACAGACCGGAACCACCTGCCGAGCACGCCGGAGCCACCTGTTCGACTGGCTGGAACCACCTGCCGGACAGGCCAATATCAACTGCTGGCTATGCCAGAACCACCTGGGGGACAGTCCGGGATCACCTGCCAGCCATGGCGGAACCACCTCTCACACGTACCAGAACCACCTGCCGGAGAAGCTGGAAACACGTCCTGGACAGTCTGGAACCACCTGCCGGCCAAGCCTGAACCACCTGCCAAGCACAACGGAACAACCTGCCAGACACGCCAAAATCACCTGCGTGTTATGCCAGAACCACTTGGAGGACTCTCTGGGATGACCTGCCGGGCATGCCGGAACCACCTCTCAGACGTGCCAGAACCATGTGGCGGACAGTCCGGAATCACCTGTTGGGCATGCGCAACCACCTCTGAGACGTACCAGAACCACATGCCGTGCAGGCTGGAACCACCTACCGGACAGACCGGAATCACCTTTCGGGCATGCCGGAACCACCTGTCAGATGTGCCAGAAACACGTGCCGGAGACGCCGGAAGCACCTGCCAAGCACGTTGGAACCACCTGCTCAACTCGCCTGAACCACCTGCCGGACATGCCAAAATCACCTGCCGACTATGCCAGAACCACTTGGCGAACACTCCGGAATCACTTGCCGGGCATGCAGGAACCACCTCTCAGACATGCCAGAACCCCGTGCCAATGACCCCGGAAGCACCAGCCGAGCACGCCGGAACCACCTGCTCAACTCGCCTGAACCACCTGCCGGACACGCCAAAATCACCTGCCCGCTACACCAGCACCACTTCGGGGACAAGCCGGAATCACGTGAGGGGCATGCCGGCACAGCCTCTCAGACTGAACCTCGTGCCGGACACCACAGAACCACCTGCCGGACAGACCGGAACCACCTGCCGGACACGCCGGAACCACCGGCTCGACCCGCTGGAACGACCGCTGGACATGCAAAATCACCTGCCGGCTACGCCGCAAACACTTGGCGAACACTCCGGAATCACCTGCCGGGCATGCCGGAACCACCTCTCAGATATGCCAGAACCACGTGCCAATGACCCCGGAAGCACCTGCCGAGCACGCCGGAACCACCTGCTCGACTCGCCAGAACCACCTGCCGGACACGCAAAAATCACCTGCCGGCTACGCCACAACCAGTTGGGGAACACTTCGGAATCACCTGCCGGGCTTGCTAGGAACCACCTGCCGGTCATGCCAAAATCACCTGCCAACTACGCCAGTACCACTTGGCGGACACTGTGGAAACACCTGTCGGGCCGGCCGGAACCACATCTCAGACGTGCCAGAACCATGTGCATGAGATGCTGGAACCACACCCCGAACAGACGGAAAACACCTGCCAGACCCGTCTGAACAACCTGCCGAGCACGCCGGAGCCACCTGCTCGACTCGCCGGAACCACCTACCTGACATGCCCAAATCACCAGCCGGGTATGCCAGAACCACTTGGCGGACACTCCGGAATCATCTGCCGGACATGCCGGAACCAGCTCTCAGACACACCAGAACCACGTGCCGGAGACGCCGGAAGCACCTGCCGAGCATGCCGGAGCCACCTGCTCGACTCGCCAGAAACACCTGCCGGACACGCCAAAATCACCTGCCGGGTACGCCAGAACCACCTGGCGGACACTCCGAAATCACCTGTCGCGCATGCCGGAACCACCTCTCAGACGTGCCGGAAGCACGTGCCGGACACGCCGGAATCACCTAGCGGACAGACCGGAACCACCTGCCGAGCACGCCGGAGCCACCTGTTCGACTGGCTGGAACCACCTGCCGGACAGTCCAATATCAACTGCTGGCTATGCCAGAACCACCTGGGGGACAGTCCGGGATCACCTGCCAGCCATGGCGGAACCACCTCTCACACGTACCAGAACCACCTGCCGGAGAAGCTGGAAACACGTCCTGGACAGTCTGGAACCACCTGCCGGCCAAGCCTGAACCACCTGCCAAGCACAACGGAACAACCTGCCAGACACGCCAAAATCACCTGCGTGTTATGCCAGAACCACTTGGAGGACTCTCTGGGATGACCTGCCGGGCATGCCGGAACCACCTCTCAGACGTGCCAGAACCATGTGGCGGACAGTCCGGAATCACCTGTTGGGCATGCGCAACCACCTCTGAGACGTACCAGAACCACATGCCGTGCAGGCTGGAACCACCTACCGGACAGACCGGAATCACCTTTCGGGCATGCCGGAACCACCTGTCAGATGTGACAGAAACACGTGCCGGAGACGCCAGAAGCACCTGCCAAGCACGTTGGAACCACCTGCTCAACTCGCCTGAACCACCTGCCGGACATGCCAAAATCACCTGCCGACTATGCCAGAACCACTTGGCGAACACTCCGGAATCACTTGCCGGGCATGCAGGAACCACCTCTCAGATAAGCCAGAACCACGTGCCAATGACCCCGGAAGCACCTGCCGAGCACGCCGGAACCACCTGCTCGACTCGCCAGAACCACCTGCCGGACACGCAAAAATCACCTGCCGGCTACGCCACAACCAGTTGGGGAACACTTCGGAATCACCTGCCGGGCTTGCTGGAACCACCTGCCGGTCATGCCAAAATCACCTGCCAACTACGCCAGTACCACTTGGCGGACACTGTGGAAACACCTGTCGGGCCGGCCGGAACCACATCTCAGACGTGCCAGAACCATGTGCATGAGATGCTGGAACCACACCCCGAACAGACGGAAAACACCTGCCAGACCCGTCTGAACAACCTGCCGAGCACGCCGGAGCCACCTGCTCGACTCGCCGGAACCACCTACCTGACATGCCCAAATCACCAGCCGGGTATGCCAGAACCACTTGGCGGACACTCCGGAATCATCTGCCGGACATGCCGGAACCAGCTCTCAGACACACCAGAACCACGTGCCGGAGACGCCGGAAGCACCTGCCGAGCATGCTGGAGCCACCTGCTCGACTCGCCAGAAACACCTGCCGGACACGCCAAAATCACCTGCCGGGTACGCCAGAACCACCTGGCGGACACTCCGAAATCACCTGTCGCGCATGCCGGAACCACCTCTCAGACGTGCCGGAAGCACGTGCCGGACACGCCGGAATCACCTAGCGGACAGACCGGAACCACCTGCCGAGCACGCCGGAGCCACCTGTTCGACTGGCTGGAACCACCTGCCGGACAGGCCAATATCAACTGCTGGCTATGCCAGAACCACCTGGGGGACAGTCCGGGATCACCTGCCAGCCATGGCGGAACCACCTCTCACACGTACCAGAACCACCTGCCGGAGAAGCTGGAAACACGTCCTGGACAGTCTGGAACCACCTGCCGGCCAAGCCTGAACCACCTGCCAAGCACAACGGAACAACCTGCCAGACACGCCAAAATCACCTGCGTGTTATGCCAGAACCACTTGGAGGACTCTCTGGGATGACCTGCCGGGCATGCCGGAACCACCTCTCAGACGTGCCAGAACCATGTGGCGGACAGTCCGGAATCACCTGTTGGGCATGCGCAACCACCTCTGAGACGTACCAGAACCACATGCCGTGCAGGCTGGAACCACCTACCGGACAGACCGGAATCACCTTTCGGGCATGCCGGAACCACCTGTCAGATGTGCCAGAAACACGTGCCGGAGACGCCGGAAGCACCTGCCAAGCACGTTGGAACCACCTGCTCAACTCGCCTGAACCACCTGCCGGACATGCCAAAATCACCTGCCGACTATGCCAGAACCACTTGGCGAACACTCCGGAATCACTTGCCGGGCATGCAGGAACCACCTCTCAGACATGCCAGAACCCCGTGCCAATGACCCCGGAAGCACCAGCCGAGCACGCCGGAACCACCTGCTCAACTCGCCTGAACCACCTGCCGGACACGCCAAAATCACCTGCCCGCTACACCAGCACCACTTCGGGGACAAGCCGGAATCACGTGAGGGGCATGCCGGCACAGCCTCTCAGACTGAACCTCGTGCCGGACACCACAGAACCACCTGCCGGACAGACCGGAACCACCTGCCGGACACGCCGGAACCACCGGCTCGACCCGCCGGAACGACCGCTGGACATGCAAAATCACCTGCCGGCTACGCCGCAAACACTTGGCGAACACTCCGGAATCACCTGCCGGGCATGCCGGAACCACCTCTCAGATAAGCCAGAACCACGTGCCAATGACCCCGGAAGCACCTGCCGAGCACGCCGGAACCACCTGCTCGACTCGCCAGAACCACCTGCCGGACACGCAAAAATCACCTGCCGGCTACGCCACAACCAGTTGGGGAACACTTCGGAATCACCTGCCGGGCTTGCTGGAACCACCTGCCGGTCATGCCAAAATCACCTGCCAACTACGCCAGTACCACTTGGCGGACACTGTGGAAACACCTGTCGGGCCGGCCGGAACCACATCTCAGACGTGCCAGAACCATGTGCATGAGATGCTGGAACCACACCCCGAACAGACGGAAAACACCTGCCAGACCCGTCTGAACAACCTGCCGAGCACGCCGGAGCCACCTGCTCGACTCGCCGGAACCACCTACCTGACATGCCCAAATCACCAGCCGGGTATGCCAGAACCACTTGGCGGACACTCCGGAATCATCTGCCGGACATGCCGGAACCAGCTCTCAGACACACCAGAACCACGTGCCGGAGACGCCGGAAGCACCTGCCGAGCATGCCGGAGCCACCTGCTCGACTCGCCAGAAACACCTGCCGGACACGCCAAAATCACCTGCCGGGTACGCCAGAACCACCTGGCGGACACTCCGAAATCACCTGTCGCGCATGCCGGAACCACCTCTCAGACGTGCCGGAAGCACGTGCCGGACACGCCGGAATCACCTAGCGGACAGACCGGAACCACCTGCCGAGCACGCCGGAGCCACCTGTTCGACTGGCTGGAACCACCTGCCGGACAGGCCAATATCAACTGCTGGCTATGCCAGAACCACCTGGGGGACAGTCCGGGATCACCTGCCAGCCATGGCGGAACCACCTCTCACACGTACCAGAACCACCTGCCGGAGAAGCTGGAAACACGTCCTGGACAGTCTGGAACCACCTGCCGGCCAAGCCTGAACCACCTGCCAAGCACAACGGAACAACCTGCCAGACACGCCAAAATCACCTGCGTGTTATGCCAGAACCACTTGGAGGACTCTCTGGGATGACCTGCCGGGCATGCCGGAACCACCTCTCAGACGTGCCAGAACCATGTGGCGGACAGTCCGGAATCACCTGTTGGGCATGCGCAACCACCTCTGAGACGTACCAGAACCACATGCCGTGCAGGCTGGAACCACCTACCGGACAGACCGGAATCACCTTTCGGGCATGCCGGAACCACCTGTCAGATGTGCCAGAAACACGTGCCGGAGACGCCGGAAGCACCTGCCAAGCACGTTGGAACCACCTGCTCAACTCGCCTGAACCACCTGCCGGACATGCCAAAATCACCTGCCGACTATGCCAGAACCACTTGGCGAACACTCCGGAATCACTTGCCGGGCATGCAGGAACCACCTCTCAGACATGCCAGAACCCCGTGCCAATGACCCCGGAAGCACCAGCCGAGCACGCCGGAACCACCTGCTCAACTCGCCTGAACCACCTGCCGGACACGCCAAAATCACCTGCCCGCTACACCAGCACCACTTCGGGGACAAGCCGGAATCACGTGAGGGGCATGCCGGCACAGCCTCTCAGACTGAACCTCGTGCCGGACACCACAGAACCACCTGCCGGACAGACCGGAACCACCTGCCGGACACGCCGGAACCACCGGCTCGACCCGCCGGAACGACCGCTGGACATGCAAAATCACCTGCCGGCTACGCCGCAAACACTTGGCGAACACTCCGGAATCACCTGCCGGGCATGCCGGAACCACCTCTCAGATATGCCAGAACCACGTGCCAATGACCCCGGAAGCACCTGCCGAGCACGCCGGAACCACCTGCTCGACTCGCCAGAACCACCTGCCGGACACGCAAAAATCACCTGCCGGCTACGCCACAACCAGTTGGGGAACACTTCGGAATCACCTGCCGGGCTTGCTGGAACCACCTGCCGGTCATGCCAAAATCACCTGCCAACTACGCCAGTACCACTTGGCGGACACTGTGGAAACACCTGTCGGGCCGGCCGGAACCACATCTCAGACGTGCCAGAACCATGTGCATGAGATGCTGGAACCACACCCCGAACAGACGGAAAACACCTGCCAGACCCGTCTGAACAACCTGCCGAGCACGCCGGAGCCACCTGCTCGACTCGCCGGAACCACCTACCTGACATGCCCAAATCACCAGCCGGGTATGCCAGAACCACTTGGCGGACACTCCGGAATCATCTGCCGGACATGCCGGAACCAGCTCTCAGACACACCAGAACCACGTGCCGGAGACGCCGGAAGCACCTGCCGAGCATGCCGGAGCCACCTGCTCGACTCGCCAGAAACACCTGCCGGACACGCCAAAATCACCTGCCGGGTACGCCAGAACCACCTGGCGGACACTCCGAAATCACCTGTCGCGCATGCCGGAACCACCTCTCAGACGTGCCGGAAGCACGTGCCGGACACGCCGGAATCACCTAGCGGACAGACCGGAACCACCTGCCGAGCACGCCGGAGCCACCTGTTCGACTGGCTGGAACCACCTGCCGGACAGGCCAATATTAACTGCTGGCTATGCCAGAACCACCTGGGGGACAGTCCGGGATCACCTGCCAGCCATGGCGGAACCACCTCTCACACGTACCAGAACCACCTGCCGGAGAAGCTGGAAACACGTCCTGGA
>NW_027227034.1:0-10175 GCF_037783145.1 Equus przewalskii
AGAGGTGGTTGTGGGCGGCACGACAGGTGTTTCCATGGTGTCCGCCAAGTGGTTCTGGCGTAGGTGGCAGGTGATGTTGGCGTGACCGGCAGGTGGTTCCAGCAAGCCCGGCAGGTGATTCTGGAGTGTCCGCCATGTGGTTCTGGCGTAGCCGGCAGGTGATTTTGGCGTGTCCAGCAGGCGGATCCGGCGAGCTCGCCAGGTGGTAGCGGTGTGTCCGGAACATGGTTCTGTCACGTCTTAGAGATGGTTCCGGCATGCCCGGCAGGTGATTCCGGAGTGTCCGGCATGTGGTTCTGGCACCTCTGAGGGGTGGTTCCGGCATGCCCGGCAGGTGGTTCCGGAGTGTCTGCCGAGTGGTTCTGGCGTAGACGGCAGGTGCTTCTGGCGTGTCCGGCACGAGGTTCTGGCACGTCTGAGAGGTGGTTCCGGCATGCCCGACAGGTGATTCCGGAGTGTCCGCTACGTGGTTCTGGCGTACCCGGCAGGTGATCTTGGCGTGTCTGGCAGGTGTTTCTTGCAAGTCGAGCATGCGGCTCAGGCATGCTCAGCACGTGCTTCCGGCGTGTCCGGCACGTGGTTCCGGTGTGTCTGAGAGCTGGTCCTGGCGTGTCTGGAAGATGATTCCAGAGTGTCCACCAAGTGGTTCTGGTATACCTGGCAGGTGATTTTGGCGTGTCAGGAAGGTGGTTCCGGCTAGTTGAACAGGTGGATCAGGCGTGCTCGCCAGGGGTTTCAGGCGGGTCTGGCAGGTGGTTTCGGTCTGTTCGGGGTGTGGTTCCGGCATCTCAGGCACATGGTTCTGGCACGTCTGAGAGGTGGTTCCGGCAGGCCCGACAGGTGTTTCCATGGTGTCCGCCAAGTGGTTCTGGCATAGCTGGCAGGTGATGTTGGCGTGACCGGCAGGTGGTTCCAGCCAGCCCGGCAGGTGATTCCGAAGTGTTCACCAAATGGTTGTGGCGTAGCCGGCAGGTGATTTTGGCGTGTCCAGCAGGTGGTTTTGGCGAGTCGAGCAGGTGGTTCTGGCGTGCTCGGCAGGTGCTTCCGGTGTCATTGGCATGTGGTTCCGGCATGTCTGAGAGGTGGTTCCGCCATGCCCGGCAGGTGATTCCGGAGTGTTCGCCAAGTGGTTCTGGTGTAGCCGGCAGGTGATTTTGCATGTCCGGCAATGGTTCCGGCGAGTCGAGCCGGTGGTTCTGGCGTGTCCGGAAGGTGGTTCCGGGCTGTCCAGCAGGTGGTTCTGGGGTGTCCGGCACGAGGTTCTGGCACGTCTGAGAGGTTGTGTCGGCATGCCCTTCACGTGATTCCGGCTTGTCCACCAAGTGGTTCTGGTGTAGCGGGCAGGTGATTTTGGCGTGTCAGGAAGGTGGTTCCGGCTAGTTGAACAGGTGGATCAGGCGTGCTCGCCAGGGGGTTCAGGAGGGTCAGGCAGGTGGTTTCGGTCTGTTCGGGGTGTGGTTCCGGCATCTCAGGCTCATGGTTCTGGCACGTCTGAGAGGTGGTTGCGGCCAGCCCGACAGGTGTTTCCGGAGTGTCTGCCAAGTGGTTCTGGCGTAGCTGGCAGGTGATGTTGGCGTGACCGGCAGGTGGTTCCAGCAAGCCCGGCAGGTGATTCTGGAGTGTCCGCCAAGTGGTTCTGGCTTACCCGGCAGGTGATTTTGGCGTGTCCAGCAGGTGGTTCCGGCGAGCTCGGCAGGTGGTAGCGGCCTGTCCGGAACATGGTTCTGGCACGTCTGAGAGATGGTTCCGGCATGCCCGGCAGGTGATTCCGGAGTGTCCGGCATGTGGTTCTGGCACCTCTGAGAGGTGGTTCCGGCATGCCCGGCAGGTGGTTCCGGAGTGTCTGCCGAGTGGTTCTGGCGTAGCCGGCAGGTGATTCTGGCGTGTCCAGCAGGTGGTTCTGGGGAGTGGATCAGGTGGTTCCGGCATACTCGGCAGGTGGTACCAGCATGTCCGGAACATGGTTCTGGCAAGCCTGATAGGTGGTTCCCGCATGCCCGGCAGCTGATTCGGGAGTGTTCGCCAAGTGGTTCTGGCGTAGCCGGCAGGTGATTTTGCATGTCCGGCGGTGGTTCCGGCGAGTCGAGCTGGTGGTTCCGGCGTGTCCGGCACGTGGTTCCGGTCTGTCCGGCAGGTGGTTCTGGCGTGTCCGGCACGAGGTTCTGGCACGTCTGAGAGGTGGTTGCGGCATGCCCGACAGGTGATTCCGGAGTGTCCGCCACGTGGTTCTGGCGTACCCGGCAGGTGATTTTGGCGTGTCTGGCAGGTGTTTCTTGCAAGTCGAGCATGTGGCTCAGGCATGCTCAGCACGTGCTTCCGGCGTGTCCGGCACGTGGTTCTGGTGTGTCTGAGAGCTGGTTCTGGCATGTCCGGCGGATGATTCCGGAGTGTCCACCAAGTGGTTCTGGCATACCCGGCAGGTGATTTTGGCGTGTCAGGTAGGTGGTTCCGGCGAGTCGAGTAGGTGGTTCCGGCCTGCTCGGCAGGTGGTTCAGGCGGGTCGGGCAGGTGGTTTCGGTCTGTTCGGGGTGTGGTTCCAGCATCTCAGGCACATGGTTCTGGCACGTCTGAGAGGTGGTTCCGGCCGGCCCGACAGGTGTTTCCATGGTGTCCGCCAAGTGGTTCTGGCATAGCTGGCAGGTGATGTTGGCGTGACCGGCAGGTGGTTCCAGCCAGCCAGGCAGGTGATTCCGAAGTGTTCACCAAATGGTTGTGGCGTAGCCGGCAGGTGATTTTGGCGTGTCCAGCAGGTGGTTTTGGCGAGTCGAGCAGGTGGTTCTGGCGTGCTCGGCAGGTGCTTCCGGTGTCATTGGCATGTGGTTCCGGCATGTCTGAGAGGTGGTTCCGCCATGCCCGGCAGGTGATTCCGGAGTGTTCGCCAAGTAGTTCTGGCGTAGCCGGCAGGTGATTTTGCATGTCCGGCGGTGGTTCCCGCGAGTCGAACTGGTGGTTCCGGCGTGTCCGGCAGCTGGTTCTGGTGTCTCCTGGAGGTGGTTCCGGAGTGTCTGCCGAGTGGTTCTGGCGTAGCCGGCAGGTGATTTTGGCGTGTCCAGCAGGTGGTTCTGGGGAGTGGAGCAGGTGGTTCCGGCATACTCGGCAGGTGGTTCCGGCGTGTCCGGCACATGGTTCTGGCACGTCTGAGAGGTGGTTCCGGCATGCCCGGCAGGTGATCCCGGAGAGTCCTCCAAGTGGTTCTGGCGTACCCCGCAGGTGTTTCTGGTGTGTCCGGCAGGTGGCTCTGGTGAGTCGAGCAGGTGGTTCCGGCGTGCTCGGCAGGTGGTTCCGGCAGGTCCGGCAGGTGTTTGCCGTCTGTCCATGACGTGGTTCCGGCATGCCCGCAAGGTGATTCTGGAGTGTCCACCCAGTGGTTTTGGCGTAGCCGGCATATGATTTTGGCCTGTGAGGCAGGTGGTTCCGGCATGTCCAGCAGGTGGTTCCGGAGAGCTCGGCAGGTGCTTCCGGTCTCTCCGGCACGTGGTTGTGGCACGTCTGAGAGAAGGTTCCGGCATGCCCGGCAGGTGATTCCAGAGTCTCCGGCATGTGGTTCTGGCACCTTTGATAGGTGGTTCCGGCATGCCCGGCAGGTGATTCCGGAGTCTCCGGCATGTGGTTCTGGCACCTCTGAGAGGTGGTTCCGGAATGCCTGGCATGTGATTCCGGAGTGTCTGCCGTGTGGTTCTGGCATAGCCGGCAGTTGATTTTGGCGTGTCCAGTAGGTGGTTCTGGGGAGTGGATCAGCTGGTTCCGGCATACTCGGCAGGTGGTACCGGCGTGTCCAGAACATGGTTCTGGCAAGTCTGAGAGGTGGTTCCGGCATGCCCGACAGGTGATTCCAGAGTGTCCGCCAAGTGTTTCTGGCGTACCCGGCAGGTGATTTTGGCCTGTCCAACAGGTGTTTCTTGCGAGTCGTGCAGGTGGCTCAGGCATGCTCAGCTGGTGCTTCCGGCGTCTCTGGCACGTGGTTCTGGTGTGTCTGAAAGCTGGTCCTGGCGTGTCTGGAAGATGATTCCAGAGTGTCCACCAAGTGGTTCTGGTATACCTGGCAGGTGATTTTGGCGTGTCAGGAAGGTGGTTCCGGCTAGTTGAACAGGTGGATCAGGCGTGCTCGCCAGGGGTTTCAGGCGGGTCTGGCAGGTGGTTTAGGTCTGTTCGGGGTGTGGTTCCGGCATCTCAGGCTCATGGTTCTGGCACGTCTGAGAGGTGGTTGCGGCCAGCCCGACAGGTGTTTCCGGAGTGTCTGCCAAGTGGTTCTGGCGTAGCTGGCAGGTGATGTTGGCGTGACCGGCAGGTGGTTCCAGCAAGCCCGGCAGGTGATTCTGGAGTGTCCGCCAAGTGGTTCTGGCGTAGCCGGCAGGTGATTTTGGCGTGTCCAGCAGGTGGTTCCGGCGAGCTCGGCAGGTGGTAGCGGCGTGTCCGGAACATGGTTCTGGCACGTCTGAGAGATGGTTCCGGCATGCCCGGCAGGTGATTCCGGAGTGTCCGGCATGTGGTTCTGGCACCTCTGAGAGGTGGTTCCGGCATGCCCGGCAGGTGGTTCCGGAGTGTCTGCCGTGTGGTTCTGGCGTAGACGGCAGGTGATTCTGGCGTGTCCAGCAGGTGGTTCTGGGGAGTGGATCAGGTGGTTCCGGCATACTCGGCAGGTGGTACCGGCGTGTCCGGAACATGGTTCTGGCAAGCCTGATAGGTGGTTCCCGCATGCCCGGCAGCTGATTCGGGAGTGTTCGCCAAGTGGTTCTGGCGTAGCCGGCAGGTGATTTTGCATGTCCGGCGGTGGTTCCGGCGAGTCGAGCTGGTGGTTCCGGCGTGTCCGGCAGGTGGTTCCGGTCTGTCCGGCAGGTGGTTCTGGCGTGTCCGGCACGAGGTTCTGGCACGTCTGAGAGGTGGTTCCGGCATGCCCGACAGGTGATTCCGGAGTGTCCGCCACGTGGTTCTGGCGTACCCGGCAGGTGATTTTGGCGTGTCTGGCAGGTGTTTCTTGCAAGTCGAGCATGTGGCTCAGGCATGCTCAGCACGTGCTTCCGGAGTGTCCGGCACGTGGTTCTGGTGTGTCTGAGAGCTGGTTCTGGCATGTCCGGCAGATGATTCCGGAGTGTCCACCAAGTGGTTCTGGCATACCCGGCAGGTGATTTTGGCGTGTCAGCTAGGTGGTTCCGGCGAGTCGAGTAGGTGGTTCCGGCGTGCTCGGCAGGTGGTTCAGGCGGGTCTGGCAGGTGGTTTCGGTCTGTTCGGGGTGTGGTTCCGGCATCTCAGGCACATGGTTCTGGCACGTCTGAGAGGTGGTTCCGGCCGGCCCGACAGGTGTTTCCATGGTGTCCGCCAAGTGGTTCTGGCATAGCTGGCAGGTGATGTTGGCGTGACCGGCAGGTGGTTCCAGCCAGCCCGGCAGGTGATTCCGAAGTGTTCACCAAATGGTTGTGGCGTAGCCGGCAGGTGATTTTGGCGTGTCCAGCAGGTGGTTTTGGCGAGTCGAGCAGGTGGTTCTGGCGTGCTCGGCAGGTGCTTCCGGTGTCATTGGCATGTGGTTCCGGCATGTCTGAGAGGTGGTTCCGCCATGCCCGGCAGGTGATTCCGGAGTGTTCGCCAAGTGGTTCTGGCGTAGCCGTCAGGTGATTTTGCATGTCCGGCAATGGTTCCGGCGAGTCGAGCCGGTGGTTCTGGCGTGTCCGGCAGGTGGTTCCGGTCTGTCCAGCAGGTGGTTCTGGGGTGTCCGGCACGAGGTTCTGGCACGTCTGAGAGGTTGTGTCGGCATGCCCTTCACGTGCTTCCGGCTTGTCCACCAAGTTGTTCTCGTGTAGCGGGCAGGTGATTTTGGCGTGTCCGGCAGGTGGGACCGGTGAGTCAAGCAGGTGGTTCCGGCGAGTGTTTCCTGTGTTTGCGGTCTGTCCGGGAGATGGTTCCGGCCTGTCCGGCACGTGCTTCTGGCACTTCTGAGAGGTTGTGCTGGCATGCCCGGCAGGTGATTCTGGAGTGTCCGCCGAGTGGTTCTGGCGTAGCCGGCAGGTGATTTTGGCGTGTCCGGCAGGTGGTTCTGGGGAGTGGATCAGGAACTTCCGGCATTCTCGGCAGGTGCTTCCGCCGTCTCTGGCATGTGGTTGTGGCACCTCTGAGAGGTGGTTCCAGCATGCCCGGCAGCTGATTCCGGAGTGTCCGACAAGTGGTTGTGGCGTAGCCAGCTGGTGATTCTGGCGTGTCCGGCAGGTGGTTCTGGCGAGTCAAGCAGGTGGTCCCGGCGTGTCCGGCAGCTGGTTCCGGTGTCTCCTGGAGGTGGTTCCGGAGTGTCTGCCGAGTGGTTCTGGCGTAGCCGGCAGGTGATTTTGGCGTGTCCAGCAGGTGGTTCTGGGGAGTGGAGCAGGTGGTTCCGGCATACTCGGCAGGTGGTTCCGGCGTGTCCGGCACATGGTTCTGGCACGTCTGAGAGGTGGTTCCGGCATGCCCGGCAGGTGATCCCGGAGAGTCCTCCAAGTGGTTCTGGCGTACCCCGCAGGTGTTTCTGGTGTGTCCGGCAGGTGGCTCTGGTGAGTCGAGCAGGTGGTTCCGGCGTGCTCGGCAGGTGGTTCCGGCAGGTCCGGCAGGTGTTTGCCGTCTGTCCATGACGTGGTTCCGGCATGCCCGCAAGGTGATTCTGGAGTGTCCACCCAGTGGTTTTGGCGTAGCCGGCATATGATTTTGGCCTGTGAGGCAGGTGGTTCCGGCATGTCCAGCAGGTGGTTCCGGAGAGCTCGGCAGGTGCTTCCGGTCTCTCCGGCACGTGGTTGTGGCACGTCTGAGAGAAGGTTCCGGCATGCCCGGCAGGTGATTCCAGAGTCTCCGGCATGTGGTTCTGGCACCTTTGATAGGTGGTTCCGGCATGCCCGGCAGGTGATTCCGGAGTCTCCGGCATGTGGTTCTGGCACCTCTGAGAGGTGGTTCCGGAATGCCTGGCATGTGATTCCGGAGTGTCTGCCGTGTGGTTCTGGAATAGCCGGCAGTTGATTTTGGCGTGTCCAGTAGGTGGTTCTGGGGAGTGGATCAGCTGGTTCCGGCATACTCGGCAGGTGGTACCGGCGTGTCCAGAACATGGTTCTGGCAAGTCTGAGAGGTGGTTCCGGCATGCCCGACAGGTGATTCCGGAGTGTCCGCCAAGTGTTTCTGGCGTACCCGGCAGGTGATTTTGGCCTGTCCAACAGGTGTTTCTTGCGAGTCGTGCAGGTGGCTCAGGCATGCTCAGCTGGTGCTTCCGGCGTCTCTGGCACGTGGTTCTGGTGTGTCTGAAAGCTGGTCCTGGCGTGTCTGGAAGATGATTCCAGAGTGTCCACCAAGTGGTTCTGGTATACCTGGCAGGTGATTTTGGCGTGTCAGGAAGGTGGTTCCGGCTAGTTGAACAGGTGGATCAGGAGTGCTCGCCAGGGGTTTCAGGCGGGTGTGGCAGGTGGTTTCGGTCTGTTCGGGGTGTGGTTCCGGCATCTCAGGCTCATGGTTCTGGCACGTCTGAGAGGTGGTTGCGGCCAGCCCGACAGGTGTTTCCGGAGTGTCTGCCAAGTGGTTCTGGCGTAGCTGGCAGGTGATGTTGGCGTGACCGGCAGGTGGTTCCAGCAAGCCCGGCAGGTGATTCTGGAGTGTCCGCCAAGTGGTTCTGGCGTAGCCGGCAGGTGATTTTGGCGTGTCCAGCAGGTGGTTCCGGCGAGCTCGGCAGGTGGTAGCGGCCTGTCCGGAACATGGTTCTGGCACGTCTGAGAGATGGTTCCGGCATGCCCGGCAGGTGATTCCGGAGTGTCCGGCATGTGGTTCTGGCACCTCTGAGAGGTGGTTCCGGCATGCCCGGCAGGTGGTTCCGGAGTGTCTGCCGAGTGGTTCTGGCGTAGCCGGCAGGTGATTCTGGCGTGTCCAGCAGGTGGTTCTGGGGAGTGGATCAGGTGGTTCCGGCATACTCGGCAGGTGGTACCAGCGTGTCCGGAACATGGTTCTGGCAAGCCTGATAGGTGGTTCCCGCATGCCCGGCAGCTGATTCGGGAGTGTTCGCCAAGTGGTTCTGGCGTAGCCGGCAGGTGATTTTGCATGTCCGGCGGTTTTTCCGGCGAGTCGAGCTGGTGGTTCCGGCGTGTCCGGCACGTGGTTCCGGTCTGTCCGGCAGGTGGTTCTGGCGTGTCCGGCACGAGGTTCTGGCACGTCTGAGAGGTGGTTGCGGCATGCCCGACAGGTGATTCCGGAGTGTCCGCCACGTGGTTCTGGCGTACCCGGCAGGTGATTTTGGCGTGTCTGGCAGGTGTTTCTTGCAAGTCGAGCATGTGGCTCAGGCATGCTCAGCACGTGCTTCCGGCGTGTCCGGCACGTGGTTCTGGTGTGTCTGAGAGCTGGTTCTGGCATGTCCGGCGGATGATTCCGTAGTGTCCACCAAGTGGTTCTGGAATACCCGGAAGGTGATTTTGGCGTGTCAGGTAGGTGGTTCCGGCGAGTCGAGTAGGTGGTTCCAGCGTGCTCGGCAGGTGGTTCAGGCGGGTCTGGCAGGTGGTTTTGGTCTGTTCGGGGTGTGGTTCCGGCATCTCAGGCAAATGGTTCTAGCACGTCTGAGAGGTGTTTCCGGCCGGCCCGACAGGTGTTTCCATGGTGTCCGCCAAGTGGTTCTGGCATAGCTGGCAGGTGATGTTGGCGTGACCGGCAGGTGGTTCCAGCCAGCCCGGCAGGTGATTCCGAAGTGTTCACCAAATGGTTGTGGCGTAGCCGGCAGGTGATTTTGGCGTGTCCAGCAGGTGGTTTTGGCGAGTCGAGCAGGTGGTTCTGGCGTGCTCGGCAGGTGCTTCCGGTGTCATTGGCATTTGGTTCCGGCATGTCTGAGAGGTGGTTACGCCATGCCCGGCAGGTGATTCCGGGGTGTTAGCCACGTGGTTCTGGCGTAGCCGGCAGGTGATTTTGCATGTCCGGCAATGGTTCCGGCGAGTCGAGCCGGTGGTTCTGGTGTGTCCGGCAGGTGGTTCCGGTCTGTCCAGCAGGTGGTTCTGGGGTGTCCGGCACGAGGTTCTGGCACGTCTGAGAGGTTGTGTCGGCATGCCCTTCACGTGATTCCGGCTTGTCCACCAAGTGGTTCTGGTGTAGCGGGCAGGTGATTTTGGCGTGTCCGGCAGGTGGGACCGGTGAGTCAAGCAGGTGGTTCCGGCGAGTGTTTCCTGTGTTTCCGGTCTGTCCGGGAGATGGTTCCGGCCTGTCCGGCATGTGCTTCTGGAACTTCTGAGAGGTTGTGCTGGCATGCCCGGCAGGTGATTCTGGAGTGTCCGCCGAGTGGTTCTGGCGTAGCCGGCAGGTGATTTTGGCGTGTCCGGCAGGTGGTTCTGGGGAGTGGATCAGGAACTTCCGGCATTCTCGGCAGGTGCTTCCGCCGTCTCTGACATGTGGTTGTGGCACCTCTGAGAGGTGGTTCCAGCATGCCCGGCAGCTGATTCCGGAGTGTCCGACAAGTGGTTGTGGCGTAGCCAGCTGGTGATTCTGGCGTGTCCGGCAGGTGGTTCCGGTCTGTCCTGGAGGTGGTTCCGGAGTGTCTGCCGAGTGGTTCTGGCGTAGCCGGCAGGTGATTTTGGCGTGTCCAGCAGGTGGTTCAGGGGACTGGAGCAGGTGGTTCCGGCATACTCGGCAGGTGATCCCGGAGAGTCCTCCAAGTGGTTCTGGCATACCCCGCAGGTGTTTCTGGTGTGTCCGGCAGGTGGCTCTGGTGAGTCAAGCAGGTGGTTCCGGCGAGTGTTTCGTGTGTTTCCGGTCTGTCCGGGAGATGGTTCCGGCCTGTCCGGCACGTGCTTCTGGCACTTCTGAGAGGTTGTGCTGGCATGCCCGGCAGGTGATCCTGGAGTGTCCGCCGAGTGGTTCTGGCGTAGCCGGCAGGTGATTTTGCATGTCCGGCGGTGGTTCCGGCGAGTCGAGCTGGTGGTTCCGGCTTGTCCGGCAGGTGGTTCCGGTCTGTCCGGCAGGTGGTTCTGGGGTGTCCGGCACGAGGTTCTGGCACGTCTGAGAGGTTGTGTCGGCATGCCCTTCACGTGATTCCGGCTTGTCCACCAAGTGGTTCTGGTGTAGCGGGCAGGTGATTTTGGCGTGTCCGGCAGGTGGGACCGGTGAGTCAAGCAGGTGGTTCCGGCGAGTGTTTCCTGTGTTTGCGGTCTGTCCGGGAGATGGTTCCGGCCTGTCCGGCACGTGCTTCTGGCACTTCTGAGAGG
>NW_027227035.1:0-17284 GCF_037783145.1 Equus przewalskii
ACCTGTCGGACTGGCCGCAACCACCTCTCAGACGTGCCAGAACCATGTGCCTGAGATGCCGGAACCACACCCCGAACACACCGAAACCACCTGCCAGACCCGCCTCAACCCCCTGGCGAGCACGCCTGATCCACCTGTTCAACTAGCCGGAACCACCTTCCTGACACGCCAAAATCACCTGCCAGGTATACCAGAACCACTTGGTGGACACTCTGGAATCATCTTCCAGACACGCCAGGACCAGCTTTCAGACACACCAGAACCACGTGCCAGAGACGCCGGAAGCACCAGCTGAGCATGCCTGAGCCACCTGCACGACTCGCAAGAAACACCTGTCGGACAGGCCAAAATCACCTGCCGGCTATGCCAGAACCACACGGCAGACACTCCGGAATCACATGCCAGGCATTCCGGAACCACCTCTCAGAGGTGCCAGAACCACATGCCGGAGACTCCGGAATCACCTGCCGGGCATGCCAGAACCACCTATCAAAGGTGCCAGAACCACATGCCGGAGACTCTGGAATCACCTGCCGGGCATGCCGGAACCTTCTCTCAGACGTTCCACAACCACGTGCCGGAGAGACCGGAAGCACCTGCCGAGCTCTCCGGAACCACCTGCTGGGCATGCCGGAACCACCTGCCTCACAGGCCAAAATCATATGCCGGCTACGCCAAAACCACTGGGTGGACACTCCAGAATCACCTTGCGGGCATGCCGGAACCACGTCATGGAAAGACGGCAAACACCTGCCGGACCTGCCGGAACCACCTGCCGAGCACGCCGGAACCACCTGCTCGACTCACCAGAGCCACCTGCCGGACACACCAGAAACACCTGCGGGGTACGCCAGAACCACTTGGAGGACTCTCCGGGATCACCTGCCGGGCATGCCGGAACCACCTCTCAGACGTGCCAGAACCATGTGCCGGACATGCCGGAACCACCTGCCGAGTATGCCGGAACCACCTGCTCCACTCCCCAGAACCACCTGCTGGACACGCCAAAATCACCTGCCGGCTACGCCAGAACCACTTGGCAGACACTCCGGAACCACCTCCAGGACAGACCGGAACCAGCTGCCGGACACGCCGGGACCACCTGCTTGACTCGCCAGAACCGCCTGCCGGACACGCCAGAATCACCAGCCGGCTACGCCACAACCACTTGTCGGACACTCCGGAATCAGCTGCCGGGCATGCTGGAACCACCTCTCAGAGGTGCCACAACCACATGCCGGAGACGGCGGAAGCACCTGCCGAGAATGCCGGAAGTTCCTGATCCACTCCCCAGAGCCACCTGCCGGACACGCCAAAATCACCTGCCGGCTACGACAGAACCACTCGGCGGACACTCCAGAATCACCTGCCGGGCATGCCAGCACAACCTCTCAGAAGTGCCAGAAGCACGTGCCGGACAGGCCGGAACCATCTCCCGGACAGACCGCAAACACAGGAAACACTCGCCGGAACCACCTGCTTGACTCACCGGTCCCACCTGCCGGACACGCCAAAATCACCTGCCCGCTACACCAGAACCACTTGGTGGACAAGCCGGAAGCACGTGAAGGGCATGCCGACACAACCTCTCAGACGTGCCAGAACCTCGTGCTGGACACCCCAGAACCACCTGCCGGACAGACCGGAACAACCTGCCGGACACGCCGGAACCACCAGCTCGACTCGCCGGAACCACAGCCGGACATGCAAAATCACCTGCCGGCTACGCCAGAACTACTTGGCGAACACTCCGGAATCACCTGCCGGGCATGGCGGAACCAACTCTCAGACATGCCGGAACCACATGCCAATGACACCTGAAGCACCTGCCGAGCACGCCAGAACCACCTGCTCGACTCGCCAAAACCACCTGCTGGACACGCCAAAATCACCTGCCGGCTACGCCACAACCATTTGGTGAACACTTCGGAATCACCTGCCGGGCTGGCTGGAACCACCTGCCGGTCACGCCAACATCACCTGCCAGCTATGCCAGAACCACTTGGCGGAAACCATGGAAACACCTGTCGGGCCGGCCGGAACCACCTCTCAGACGTGCCAGAACCATGTGCCTGAGATGCCGGAACCACACCCCGAACAGACCGAAACCACCTGCCCGACCCGCCTGAACCACCTGCCGAGCAGGCCGGAGCCACCTACTCGACTCGCCGGAACCACCTACCTGACACGCCAAAATCACCTGCCGGGTATGCCAGAACCACTTGGTGGACACTCCGGAATCATCCGCCGGACATGCCAGAACCAGCTCTCAGACACACCAGAACCACGTGCCGGACACGCCGGAAGAACGTGCTGAGCATGCCTGAGCCACATGCTCGACTTGCAAGAAACACCTGCCAGACACGCCAAAATCACCTGCCGGGTACACCAGAACCACGTGGCGGACACTCCGGAATCACCTGTCGGGCATGCCGGAACCACCTCTCAGACGTGCCAGAACCTCGTGCCGGACACGCCAGAACCACCTGCCGGACAGACCGGAACCACCTGCGGGACACGCCGGAACCACCAGCTCGACTCGCCGGAACCACCGCCGGACATGCAAAATCACCTGCCGGCTACGCCAGAACCACTTGGCGAACACTCCCGAATCAGCTGCCGGGCACGCGGGAACCACCTATCAGGCTTGCCAGAACCATGTTCCGGACACGCCGGGACCACCTGCCGAGTATGCCGGAACCACCTGATCCACTCCCCAGAACCACCTGCTGGACACGCCAGAATCACCTGCCGTCTACGCCAGAACCACTCGGCAGACACTCCGGAACCACCTGCCGGGCATGCCGGAACCACCTCTCAGAGGTGCCAGAACCACATGCCGGACACTCCGGAATCACCTGCCGGGCATGCCGGAACCATCTCTCAGACGTGCCAGAACCATGTTCCGGACACGCCGCTACCACCTGCCGAGCTCGCCGGAACCACCTGCTGGACACGCCAAAATCACCTGCCGGCTACGCCAGAACCACTTGGCGGACACTCCAGAATCACCTGCCGGGCTTGCTGGAACCACCTGCCGGAAACGCCAACATCACCTGCCAGCTACGCCAGAACCACTTGGCTGACACTCCGGAAACACCTGTCGGGCTGGCCGCAACCACCTCTCAGACGTGCCAGAACCATGTGCCTGAGATGCCGGAACCACACCCCGAACACACCGAAACCACCTGCCAGACCCGCCTCAACCCCCTGGCGAGCACGCCTGATCCACCTGTTCAACTAGCCGGAACCACCTTCCTGACACGCCAAAATCACCTGCCAGGTATACCAGAACCACTTGGTGGACACTCTGGAATCATCTTGCGGACATGCCAGAACCAGCTCTCAGACACACCAGAACCACGTGCCAGAGACTCCGGAAGCACCAGCTGAGCATGCCTGAGCCACCTGCACGACTCGCAAGAAACACCTGTCGGACAGGCCAAAATCACCTGCCGGGTACGCCAGAAACACTTGGCGGACACTCCGGAATCACCTGTCGGGCATGCCGGAACCACCTCTCAGACTTGCCAGAACCATGTTCTGGACACGCCGGTACCACCTGCCGAGTATGCCGGAACCACCTGATCCACTCCCCAGAACCACCTACTGGACACGCCAAAATCAACTGCCGGCTATGCCAGAACCACACGGCAGACACTCCGGAATCACATGCCAGGCATTCCGGAACCACCTCTCAGAGGTGCCAGAACCACATGCCGGAGACTCCGGAATCACCTGCCGGGCATGCCGGAACCACCTATCAAAGGTGCCAGAACCACATGCCGGAGACTCTGGAATCACCTGCCGGGCATGCCGGAACCTTCTCTCAGACGTGCCACAACCACGTGCCGGAGAGACCGGAAGCACCTGCAGAGCTCTCCGGAACCACCTGCTGGACATGCCGGAACCACCTGCCTCACAGGCCAAAATCATATGCCGGCTACGCCAAAACCACTGGGTGGACACTCCAGAATCACCTTGCGGGCATGCCGGAACCACGTCATGGACAGACGGCAAACACCTGCCGGACCTGCCGGAACCACCTGCCGAGCACGCCGGAACCACCTGCTCGACTCACCAGAGCCACCTGCCGGACACACCAGAAACACCTGCGGGGTACGCCAGAACCACTTGGAGGACTCTCCGGGATCACCTGCCGGGCATGCCGGAACCACCTCTCAGACGTGCCAGAACCATGTGCCGGACACGCCGGAACCACCTGCCGAGTATGCCGGAACCACCTGCTCCACTCCCCAGAACCACCTGCTGGACACGCCAAAATCACCTGCCGGCTACGCCAGAACCACTCGGCAGACACTCCGGAACCACCTCCAGGACAGACCGGAACCAGCTGCCGGACACGCCGGGACCACCTGCTTGACTCGCCAGAACCACCTGCCGGACACGCCAGAATCACCAGCCGGCTACGCCACAACCACTTGTCGGACACTCCGGAATCAGCTGCCGGGCATGCTGGAACCACCTCTCAGAGGTGCCACAACCACATGCCGGAGACGGCGGAAGCACCTGCCGAGAATGCCGGAAGTTCCTGATCCACTGCCCAGAACCACCTGCCGGACACGCCAAAATCACCTGCCGGCTACGCCAGAACCACTCGGCGGACACTCCAGAATCACCTGCCGGGCATGCCAGCACAACCTCTCAGAAGTGCCAGAAGCACGTGCCGGACAGGCCGGAACCATCTCCCGGACAGACCGCAAACACAGGAAACACTCGCCGGAACCACCTGCTTGACTCACCGGTCCCACCTGCCGGACACGCCAAAATCACCTGCCCGCTACACCAGAACCACTTGGTGGACAAGCCGGAATCACGTGAAGGGCATGCCGACACAACCTCTCAGACGTGCCAGAACCTCGTGCCGGACACCCCAGAACCACCTGCCGGACAGACCGGAACCACCTGCCGGACACGCCGGAACCACCAGCTCGACTCGCCGGAACCACCGCCGGACATGCAAAATCACCTGCCGGCTACGCCAGAACTACTTGGCGAACACTCCGGAATCACCTGCCGGGCATGGCGGAACCACCTCTCAGACATGCCGGAACCACATGCCAATGACACCGGAAGCACCTGCCGAGCACGCCAGAACCACCTGCTCGACTCGCCAAAACCACCTGCTGGACACGCCAAAATCACCTGCCGGCTACGCCACAACCATTTGGTGAACACTTCGGAATCACCTGCCGGGCTGGCTGGAACCACCTGCCGGTCACGCCAACATCACCTGCCAGCTATGCCAGAACCACTTGGCGGACACCATGGAAACACCTGTCGGGCCGGCCGGAACCACCTCTCAGACGTGCCAGAACCATGTGCCTGAAATGACGGAACCACACCCCGAACAGACCGAAACCACCTGCCCGACCCGCCTGAACCACCTGCCGAGCAGGCCGGAACCACCTACTCGACTCGCCGGAACCACCTACCTGACACGCCAAAATCACCTGCCGGGTATGCCAGAACCACTTGGTGGACACTCTGGAATCATCCGCCGGACATGCCAGAACCAGCTCTCAGACACACCAGAACCACGTGCCGGACACGCCGGAAGCACGTGCTGAGCATGCCTGAGCCACATGCTCGACTTGCAAGAAACACCTGCCAGACACGCCAAAATCACCTGCCAGGTAACCAGAACCACGTGGCGGATACTCCGGAATCACCTGTCGGGCATGCCGGAACCACCTCTCAGACGTGCCAGAACCTCGTGCCGGACACGCCAGAACCACCTGCCGGACAGACCGGAACCACCTGCCGGACACGCCTGAACCACCAGCTCGAATCGCCGGAACCACCGCCGGACATGCAAAATCACCTGCCGGCTACGCCTGAACCACTTGGCGAACACTCCCGAATCAGCTGCCGTGCATGCGGGAACCATCTATCAGGCTTGCCAGAACCATGTTCCGGACACGCCGGGACCACCTGCCGAGTATGCCGGAACCACCTGATCCACTCCCCAGAACCACCTGCTGGACACTCCGGAACCACCTGCCGGGCATGCCGGAACCACCTCTCAGAGGTGCCAGAACCACATGCCGGACACTCCGGAATCACCTGCCGGGCATGCCGGAACCATCTCTCAGACGTGCCAGAACCATGTTCCGGACACGCCGCTACCACCTGCCGAGCTCGCCGGAACCACCTGCTGGACACGCCAAAATCACCTGCCGGCTACGCCAGAACCACTTGGCGGACACTCCAGAATCACCTGCCGGGCTTGCTGGAACCACCTGCCGGAAACGCCAACATCACCTGCCAGCTACGCCAGAACCACTTGGCTGACACTCCGGAAACACCTGTCGGGCTGGCCGCAACCACCTCTCAGACGTGCCAGAACCATGTGCCTGAGATGCCAGAACCACACCCCGAACAGACCGAAACCACCTGGCAGACCCGCCTCAACCCCCTGGCGAGCACGCCTGATCCACCTGTTCAACTAGCCGGAACCACCTTCCTGACACGCCAAAATCACCTGCCAGGTATACCAGAACCACTTGGTGGACACTCTGGAATCATCTTCCAGACACGCCAGGACCAGCTTTCAGACACACCAGAACCACGTGCCAGAGACGCCGGAAGCACCAGCTGAGCATGCCTGAGCCACCTGCACGACTCGCAAGAAACACCTGTCGGACAGGCCAAAATCACCTGCCGGCTACGCCAGAACCACTCGGCAGACACTCCGGAACCACCTCCAGGACACACCGGAACCAGCTGCCGGACACGCCGGGACCACCTGCTTGACTCGCCAGAACCACCTGCCGGACACGCCAGAATCACCAGCCGGCTACGCCACAACCACTTGTCGGACACTCCGGAATCAGCTGCCGGGCATGCTGGAACCACCTCTCAGAGGTGCCACAACCACATGCCGGAGACGGCGGAAGCACCTGCCGAGAATGCCGGAAGTTCCTGATCCACTCCCCAGAACCACCTGCCGGACACGCCAAAATCACCTGCCGGCTACGCCAGAACCACTCGGCGGACACTCCAGAATCACCTGCCGGGCATGCCAGCACAACCTCTCAGAAGTGCCAGAAGCACGTGCCGGACAGGCCGGAACCATCTCCCGGACAGACCGCAAACACAGGAAACACTCGCCGGAACCACCTGCTTGACTCACCGGTCCCACCTGCCGGACACGCCAAAATCACCTGCCCGCTACACCAGAACCACTTGGTGGACAAGCCGGAATCACGTGAAGGGCATGCCGACACAACCTCTCAGACGTGCCAGAACCTCGTGCCGGACACCCCAGAACCACCTGCCGGACAGACCGGAACCACCTGCCGGACACGCCGGAACCACCAGCTCGACTCGCCGGAACCACCGCCGGACATGCAAAATCACCTGCCGGCTACGCCAGAACTACTTGGCGAACACTCCGGAATCACCTGCCGGGCATGGCGGAACCACCTCTCAGACATGCCGGAACCACATGCCAATGACACCGGAAGCACCTGCCGAGCACGCCAGAACCACCTGCTCGACTCGCCAAAACCACCTGCTGGACACGCCAAAATCACCTGCCGGCTACGCCACAACCATTTGGTGAACACTTCGGAATCACCTGCCGGGCTGGCTGGAACCACCTGCCGGTCACGCCAACATCACCTGCCAGCTATGCCAGAACCACTTGGCGGACACCATGGAAACACCTGTCGGGCCGGCCGGAACCACCTCTCAGACGTGCCAGAACCATGTGCCTGAGATGCCGGAACCACACCCCGAACAGACCGAAACCACCTGCCCGACCCGCCTGAACCACCTGCCGAGCAGGCCGGAACCACCTACTCGACTCGCCGGAACCACCTACCTGACACGCCAAAATCACCTGCCGGGTATGCCAGAACCACTTGGTGGACACTCCGGAATCATCCGCCGGACATGCCAGAACCAGCTCTCAGACACACCAGAACCACGTGCCGGACACGCCGGAAGCACGTGCTGAGCATGCCTGAGCCACATGCTCGACTTGCAAGAAACACCTGCCAGACACGCCAAAATCACCTGCCGGGTACGCCAGAACCACGTGGCGGACACTCCGGAATCACCTGTCGGGCATGCCGGAACCACCTCTCAGACGTGCCAGAACCTCGTGCCGGACACGCCAGAACCACCTGCCGGACAGACCGGAACCACCTGCCGGACACGCCGGAACCACCAGCTCGACTCGCCGGAACCACCGCCGGACATGCAAAATCACCTGCCGGCTACGCCAGAACCACTTGGCGAACACTCCCGAATCAGCTGCCGGGCATGCGGGAACCACCTATCAGGCTTGCCAGAACCATGTTCCGGACACGCCGGGACCACCTGCCGAGTATGCCGGAACCACCTGATCCACTCCCCAGAACCACCTGCTGGACACGCCAGAATCACCTGCCGTCTACGCCAGAACCACTCGGCAGACACTCCGGAACCACCTGCCGGGCATGCCGGAACCACCTCTCAGAGGTGCCAGAACCACATGCCGGACACTCCGGAATCACCTGCCGGGCATGCCGGAACCATCTCTCAGACGTTCCAGAAGCATGTTCCGGACACGCCGCAACCACGTGCCGAGCTCGCCGGATCCACATGCTGGACACGCCAAAATCACCTGCCGGCTACGCCAGGACCACTAGGCGGACAATCCAGAATCACCTGCCGGGCTTGCTGGAACCACGTGCCGGTCACGCCAACATCACTTGCCAGCTACGCCAGAACCACTTGGCAGACACTCTGGAAACACCTGTCGGGCTGGCCGCAACCACCTCTCAGACGTGCCAGAACCATGTGCCTGAGATGCCGGAAGCACACCCCGAACAGACCGAAACCACCTGCCAGACCCGCCTGAACCCCCTGGCGATCACGCCTGATCCACCTGTTCAACTAGTCGGAACCACCTTCCTGACACGCCAAAATCACCTGCCAGGTATACCAGAACCACTTGGTGGACACTCTGGAATCATCTTCCGGACACGCCAGAACCAGCTCTCAGACACACCAGAACCACGTGCCAGAGACGCCGGAAGCACCAGCTGAGCATGCCTGAGCCCCCTGCACGACTCGCAAGAAACACCTGTCGGACAGGCCAAAATCACCTGCCGGGTACGCCAGAAACACTTGGCGGACACTCCGGAATCACCTGTCGGGCATTTCGGAACCACCTCTCAGACTTGCCAGAACCATGTTCTGGACACGCCGGTACCACCTGCCGAGTATGCCGGAACCAGCTGATCCACTCAACATAACCACCTACTGGACACGCCAAAATCAACTGCCGGCTATGCCAGAACCACACGGCAGACACTCCGGAATCACATGCCAGGCATTCCAGAACCACCTCTCAGAGGTGCCAGAACCACATGCCGGAGACTCCGGAAACACCTGCCGGGCATGCCGGAACCACTTGGTGGACACTCCGGAATCATCCGCCGGACATGCCAGAACCAGCTCTCAGACACACCAGAACCACGTGCCGGACACGCCGGAAGCACGTGCTGAGCATGCCTGAGCCACATGCTCGACTTGCAAGAAACACCTGCCAGACACGCCAAAATCACCTGCCGGGTACGCCAGAACCACGTGGCGGACACTCCGGGATCACCTGTCGGGCATGCCGGAACCACCTCTCAGACGTGCCAGAACCTCGTGCCGGACACGCCAGAACCACCTGCCGGACAGACCGGAACCACCTGCCAGACACGCCGGAACCACCAGCTCAACTCGCCGGAACCACCGCCGGACATGCAAAATCACCTGCCGGCTACGCCAGAACCACGTGGCGGACACTACGGAATCACCTGTCGGGCATGCCGGAACCACCTCTCAGACGTGCCACAACCTCGTGCCAGACACGCCAGAACCACCTGCCGGACAGACAGGAACCACCTGCCGGACACGCCGGAACCACCAGCTCGACTCGCCGGAACCACCGCCGGACATGCAAAATCACCTGCCGGCTATGCCAGAACCACTTGGCGAACACTCCCGAATCAGCTGCCGGGCATGCCGGAACCACCTATCAGGCTTTCCAGAACCATGTTCCGGACAAGCCGGTACCACCTGCCGAGTATGCCGGAACCACCTGATCCACTCCCCAGAACCGCCTGCTGGACACGCCAGAATCACCTGCCGTCTACGCCAGAACCACTCGGCAGACACTCCGGAACCACCTGCCGGGCATGCCGGAACCACCTCTCAGAGGTGCCAGAACCACATGCCGGACACTCCGGAATCACCTGCCGGGCATGCCGGAACCATCTCTCAGACGTGCCAGAACCATGTTCCGGACACGCCGGTACCACCTGCCGAGTATGCCGAAACCAGCTGATCCACTCCCCAGAACCACCTACCGGACACGCCAAAATCAACTGCCGGCTATGCCAGAACCACACGGCAGACACTCCGGAATCACATGCCAGGCATTCCGGAACCACCTCTCAGAGGTGCCAGAACCACAGGCCGGAGACTCCGGAATCACCTGCCGGGCATGCCGGAACCACCTATCAAAGGTGCCAGAACCACATGCCGGAGACTCTGGAATCACCTGCCGGGCATGCCGGAACCTTCTCTCAGACGTGCCACAACCACGTGCCGGAGAGACCGGAAGCACCTGCCGAGCTCTCCGGAACCACCTGCTGGACATGCCGGAACCACCTGCCTCACAGGCCAAAATCATATGCCGGCTACGCCAAAACCACTGGGTGGACACTCCAGAATCACCTTGCGGGCATGCCGGAACCACGTCATGGACAGACGGCAAACACCTGCCGGACCTGCCGGAACCACCTGCCGAGCACGCCGGAACCACCTGCTCGACTCACCAGAGCCACCTGCCGGACACACCAGAAACACCTGCGGGGTACGCCAGAACCACTTGGAGGACTCTCCGGGATCACCTGCTGAGTATGCCGGAACCACATGCTCCACTCCCCAGAACCACCTGCTGGACACGCCAAAATCACCTGCCGGCTACGCCAGAACCACTCGGCAGACACTCCGGAACCACCTCCTGGACAGACCGGAACCAGCTGCCGGACACGCTGGGACCACCTGCTTGACTCGCCAGAACCACCTGCCGGACACGCCAGAATCACCAGCCGGCTACGCCACAACCACTTGTCGGACACTCCGGAATCAGCTGCCGGGCATGCTGGAACCACCTCTCAGAGGTGCCACAACCACATGCCGGAGACGGCGGAAGCACCTGCCGAGAATGCCGGAAGTTCCTGATCCACTCCGAAGAACCACCTGCCGGACACGCCAAAATCACCTGCCGGCTACGCCAGAACCACTTGGAGGACAAGCCGGAATCACGTGAACTTCATGCCGACACAACCTCTCAGACGTGCCAGAACCTCGTGCCGGACACCCCAGAACCACCTGCTGGACAGACCGGAACCACCTGCCGGACACGCCAGAACCACCGGCTCGACTCGCCGGAACCATTGCCGGACATGCAAAATCACCTGCCTGCTACGCCAGAAGCACTTGGCGAACACTCCGGAATCACCTGCCGGGCATGGCGGAACCACCTCTCAGACATGCCGGAACCACATGCCAATGACACCGGAAGCACCTGCCGAGCACGCCAGAACCACCTGCTCGACTCGCCAAAACCACCTGCTGGACACACCAAAATCACCTGCCGGCTACGCCAGAACCACTTGGCGGACACTCCAGAATCACCTGCCGGGCTTGCTGGAACCACCTGCCGGTCACGCCAACATCACCTGCCAGCTACGCCAGAACCACTTGGCAGACACTCCGGAAACACCTGTCGGGCTGGCCGCAACCACCTCTCAGACGTGCGAGAACCATGTGCCTGAGATGCCGGAAGCACACCCCGAACAGACCGAAACCACCTGCCAGACCCGCCTGAACCCCCTGGCGATCACGCCTGATCCACCTGTTCAACTAGCCGGAACCACCTTCCTGACACGCCAAAATCACCTGCCAGGTATACCAGAACCACTTGGTGGACACTCTGGAATCATCTTCCAGACACGCCAGGACCAGCTTTCAGACACACCAGAACCACGTGCCAGAGACTCCGGAAGAACCAGCTGAGCATGCCTGAGCCACCTGCACGACTCGCAAGAAACACCTGTCGGACAGGCCAAAATCACCTGGCGGGTACTCCAGAAACACTGGGTGGACACTCCAGAATCACCTTGCGGGCATGCCGGAACCACGTCATGAACAGACGGCAAACACCTGCCGGACCTGCCGGAACCACCTGCCGAGCACGCCGGAACCACCTGCTCGACTCACCAGAGCCACCTGCCGGACACACCAGAAACACCTGCGGGGTACGCCAGAACCACTTGGAGGACTCTCCGGGATCACCTGCCGGGCATGCCGGAACCACCTCTCAGACGTGCCAGAACCATGTGCCGGACACGCCGGAACCACCTGCCGAGTATGCCGGAACCACCTGCTCCACTCCCCAGAACCACCTGCTGGACACGACAAAATCACCTGCCGGCTACGCCAGAACCACTCGGCAGACACTCCGGAACCACCTCCAGGACAGACCGGAACCAGCTGCCGGACACGCCGGGACCACCTGCTTGACTCGCCAGAACCGCCTGCCGGACACGCCAGAATCACCAGCCGGCTACGCCACAACCACTTGTCGGACACTCCGAAATCAGCTGTCGGGCATGCTGGAACCACCTCTCAGAGGTGCCACAACCACATGCCAGAGACGGCGGAAGCACCTGCCGATAATGCCGGAAGTTCCTGATCCACTCCCCAGAACCACCTGCCGGACACGCCAAAATCACCTGCCGGCTACGCCAGAACCACTCGGCGGACACTCCAGAATCACCTGCCGGGCATGCCAGCACAACCTCTCAGAAGTGCCAGAAGCACGTGCCGGACAGGCCGGAACCATCTCCCGGACAGACCGGAAACACAGGAAACACTCGCCGGAACCACCTGCTTGACTCACCGGTCCCACCTGCCGGACACGCCAAAATCACCTGTCCGCTACACCAGAACCACTTGGTGGACAAGCCGGAATCACGTGAAGGGCATGCCGACTCAACCTCTCAGACATGCCAGAACCTCGTGCCGGACACCCCAGAACCACCTGCTGGACAGCCCGGAACCACCTTCCGGACACGCCAGAACCACCGGCTCGACTCGCCGGAACCATTGCCGGACATGCAAAATCACCTGCCGGCTACGCCAGAACCACTTGGCGAACACTCCGGAATCACCTGCCGGGCATGCCGGAACCACCTCTCAGAGGTGCCAGAACCACATGCCGGACACTCCGGAATCACCTGCCGGGCATGCCGGAACCATCTCTCAGACGTGCCAGAACCATGTTCCGGACACGCCGGTACCACCTGCCGAGTATGCCGAAACCAGCTGATCCACTCCCCAGAACCACCTACCGGACACGCCAAAATCAACTGCCGGCTATGCCAGAACCACACGGCAGACACTCCGGAATCACATGCCAGGCATTCCGGAACCACCTCTCAGAGGTGCCAGAACCACAGGCCGGAGACTCCGGAATCACCTGCCGGGCATGCCGGAACCACCTATCAAAGGTGCCAGAACCACATGCCGGAGACTCTGGAATCACCTGCCGGGCATGCCGGAACCTTCTCTCAGACGTGCCACAACCACGTGCCGGAGAGACCGGAGGCACCTGCCGAGCTCTCCGGAACCACCTGCTGGACATGCCGGAACCACCTGCCTCACAGGCCAAAATCATATGCCGGCTACGCCAAAACCACTGGGTGGACACTCCAGAATCACCTTGCGGGCATGCCGGAACCACGTCATGGACAGACGGCAAACACCTGCCGGACCTGCCGGAACCACCTGCCGAGCACGCCGGAACCACCTGCTCGACTCACCAGAGCCACCTGCCGGACACACCAGAAACACCTGCGGGGTACGCCAGAACCACTTGGAGGACTCTCCGGGATCACCTGCTGAGTATGCCGGAACCACATGCTCCACTCCCCAGAACCACCTGCTGGACACGCCAAAATCACCTGCCGGCTACGCCAGAACCACTCGGCAGACACTCCGGAACCACCTCCTGGACAGACCGGAACCAGCTGCCGGACACGCCGGGACCACCTGCTTGACTCGCCAGAACCACCTGCCGGACACGCCAGAATCACCAGCCGGCTACGCCACAACCACTTGTCGGACACTCCGGAATCAGCTGCCGGGCATGCTGGAACCACCTCTCAGAGGTGCCACAACCACATGCCGGAGACGGCGGAAGCACCTGCCGAGAATGCCGGAAGTTCCTGATCCACTCCGAAGAACCACCTGCCGGACACGCCAAAATCACCTGCCGGCTACGCCAGAACCACTTGGAGGACAAGCCGGAATCACGTGAACTTCATGCCGACACAACCTCTCAGACGTGCCAGAACCTCGTGCCGGACACCCCAGAACCACCTGCTGGACAGACCGGAACCACCTGCCGGACACGCCAGAACCACCGGCTCGACTCGCCGGAACCATTGCCGGACATGCAAAATCACCTGCCTGCTACGCCAGAAGCACTTGGCGAACACTCCGGAATCACCTGCCGGGCATGGCGGAACCACCTCTCAGACATGCCGGAACCACATGCCAATGACACCGGAAGCACCTGCCGAGCACGCCAGAACCACCTGCTCGACTCGCCAAAACCACCTGCTGGACACACCAAAATCACCTGCCGGCTACGCCAGAACCACTTGGCGGACACTCCAGAATCACCTGCCGGGCTTGCTGGAACCACCTGCCGGTCACGCCAACATCACCTGCCAGCTACGCCAGAACCACTTGGCAGACACTCCGGAAACACCTGTCGGGCTGGCCGCAACCACCTCTCAGACGTGCGAGAACCATGTGCCTGAGATGCCGGAAGCACACCCCGAACAGACCGAAACCACCTGCCAGACCCGCCTGAACCCCCTGGCGATCACGCCTGATCCACCTGTTCAACTAGCCGGAACCACCTTCCTGACACGCCAAAATCACCTGCCAGGTATACCAGAACCACTTGGTGGACACTCTGGAATCATCTTCCAGACACGCCAGGACCAGCTTTCAGACACACCAGAACCACGTGCCAGAGACTCCGGAAGAACCAGCTGAGCATGCCTGAGCCACCTGCACGACTCGCAAGAAACACCTGTCGGACAGGCCAAAATCACCTGGCGGGTACTCCAGAAACACTGGGTGGACACTCCAGAATCACCTTGCGGGCATGCCGGAACCACGTCATGAACAGACGGCAAACACCTGCCGGACCTGCCGGAACCACCTGCCGAGCACGCCGGAACCACCTGCTCGACTCACCAGAGCCACCTGCCGGACACACCAGAAACACCTGCGGGGTACGCCAGAACCACTTGGAGGACTCTCCGGGATCACCTGCCGGGCATGCCGGAACCACCTCTCAGACGTGCCAGAACCATGTGCCGGACACGCCGGAACCACCTGCCGAGTATGCCGGAACCACCTGCTCCACTCCCCAGAACCACCTGCTGGACACGACAAAATCACCTGCCGGCTACGCCAGAACCACTCGGCAGACACTCCGGAACCACCTCCAGGACAGACCGGAACCAGCTGCCGGACACGCCGGGACCACCTGCTTGACTCGCCAGAACCGCCTGCCGGACACGCCAGAATCACCAGCCGGCTACGCCACAACCACTTGTCGGACACTCCGAAATCAGCTGTCGGGCATGCTGGAACCACCTCTCAGAGGTGCCACAACCACATGCCGGAGACGGCGGAAGCACCTGCCGATAATGCCGGAAGTTCCTGATCCACTCCCCAGAACCACCTGCCGGACACGCCAAAATCACCTGCCGGCTACGCCAGAACCACTCGGCGGACACTCCAGAATCACCTGCCGGGCATGCCAGCACAACCTCTCAGAAGTGCCAGAAGCACGTGCCGGACAGGCCGGAACCATCTCCCGGACAGACCGCAAACACAGGAAACACTCGCCGGAACCACCTGCTTGACTCACCGGTCCCACCTGCCGGACACGCCAAAATCACCTGTCCGCTACACCAGAACCACTTGGTGGACAAGCCGGAATCACGTGAAGGGCATGCCGACTCAACCTCTCAGACATGCCAGAACCTCGTGCCGGACACCCCAGAACCACCTGCTGGACAGCCCGGAACCACCTTCCGGACACGCCAGAACCACCGGCTCGACTCGCCGGAACCATTGCCGGACATGCAAAATCACCTGCCGGCTACGCCAGAACCACTTGGCGAACACTCCGGAATCACCTGCCGGGCATGGCGGAACCACCTCTCAGACATGCCGGAAACACATGCCAAGGACACCGGAAGCACCTGCCGAGTACGCCAGAACCACCTGCTCGATTCGCCAAAACCACCTGCTGGACACGCCAAAATCACCTGCCAGCTACGCCACAACCATTTGGTGAACACTTCGGAATCACCTGCCGGGCTGGCTGGAACCACCTGCCGGTCACGCCAACATCACCTGCCAGCTATGCCAGAACCACTTGGCGGACACCATGGAAACACCTGTCGGGCCGGCCGGAACCACCTCTCAGACGTGCGAGAACCATGTGCCTGAGATGCCGGAACCACACCCCGAACAGACCGAAACCACCTGCCAGACCCTCCTGAACCACCTGCCGAGCACGCCGGAACCACCTACTTGACTCGCCGGAACCACCTACCTGACACGCCAAAATCACCTGCCGGGTATGCCAGAACCACTTGGTGGACACTCCGGAATCATCTTCCGGACATGCCAGAACCAGCTCTCAGACACACCAGAACCACGTGCCGGGCACGCCGGAAACACGTGCTGAGCATGCCTGAGCCACATGCTCGACTTGCAAGAAACACCTGCCAGACACGCCAAAATCACCTGCCGGGTACGCCAGAACCACGTGGCGGACACTCCGGAATCACCTGTCGGGCATGCCGGAACCACCTCTCAGACGTGCCAGAACCTCGTGCCGGACACGCCAGAACCACCTGCCGGACAGACCGGAACCACCTGCCGGACACGCCGGAACCACCATCTTGACTCGCCGGAACCACCGCCGGACATGCAAAATCACCTGCCGGCTACGCCAGAACCACTTGGCGAACACTCCCGAATCAGCTGCCGGGCATGCCGGAACCACCTATCAGGCTTGCCAGAACCATGTTCCGGACACGCCGGTACCACCTGCCGAGTATGCCGGAACCACCTGATCCACTCCCCAGAACCACCTGCTGGACACACCAGA
>NW_027227036.1:0-18059 GCF_037783145.1 Equus przewalskii
CCCAGGTGGTTCTGGCATAGCCAGCAGTTGATATTGGCCTGTCCGGCAGGTGGTTCCAGCGAGTCGAACAGGTGGCTCCGGCGTTCTTGGCAGGTGGTTCCGGTCTGTCCGGTAGGTGTTTCCGGCGTGTCCGGCACGTGCTTCCGGCACGTCTGAGATGTGGTTCCGGCATGCGCGGCAGGTGATTCCGTAGTGTCCGCCAGGTGGTTCTGGCATACACGGCAGGTGATTTTGGCGTGTCCGGCAGGTGTTTCTGGCGAGTCGAGCAGGTGGCTCCGGCATGCTCGGCAGGTGCTTCCGGCGTCTCCGGCACTTGGTTCTGGTGTGTCTGAGAGCTGGTTCTGGCATGTCCGGCAGATGATTCCGGAGTGTCCGCCAAGTGGTTCTGGCATACCCAGCAGGTGATTTTGGCGTGTCAGGGAGGTGGTACCGGTGAGTCGAGCAGGTGGTTCCGGCGTGCTCAGCAGGTGGTTCAGGCGGTTCTGGCAGGTGGTATCCGTCTGTTCGGGGTGTGGTTCCAGCATCTCATGAACACGTTTCTGGCACGTCTGAGATGTGGTTCCAGCCGGCCCGACAGGTGTTTCCGCAGTGTCCGCCAAGCGGTTCTGGCGTAGTTGGCAGGTGATTTTGGCATGACTGGCAGGTGGTTCCAGCAAGCCTGGCAGGTGATTCCAAAGTGTTCACCAACTGGTTGTGGCGTAGCCGGCAGGTGATTTTTGCGTGATCGGCAGGTGGTTCTGGCGAGTCGAGCAGGTGGTTCCGGCGTGCTCGGCTGGTGCTTCCGGGGTCATTGGCACGGGGTTCTGTCATGTCTGAGAGGTGGTTCATGCATGCCCGGCAAGTGATTCCGGAGTGTTCGCCAAGTGGTTCTGGCATAGTCGGCAGGTGATTTTGGCATGTCCGGCAGGTGGTTCAGGCGAGTTGAGCAGGTGGTTCCAACGTGCTTGGCAGGTGCTTCCAGCATATCCGGCACGAGTTTCTGGCACATCTGACAGGTACTTCCGGCATGCCCGAAAGGTGATTCTGGTCTGTCCGGTAGGTGGTTCCAGCCTGCACAGCATGTGGTTCTGGTACGTCTCAGAGGTGGTTGCTCATGCCCAACAGGTGATTCTGGACTGTCCGCCACATGGTTCTGGCACGTCTGAGAGGTGGTTCCGGCATGCCCGGCAGGTCATCCCAGAGAGTCCTCCAAGTGGTTCTGGCATAACACGCAGGTGATTTTGGCGTGTCTGGCAGGTTGTTCCGTTGTGCTTGGCAGGTGGTTCAGGCTTGGCCGGCAAGTGGTTCCAGACTGTCCAGGACGTGTTTCCAGCTTCTCCGGCAGGTGGTTCTGGTACGTCTGAGAGGTGGTTCCGCCATGGCTGGCAGGTGATTCCGGACCGTCCCCCAGGTGGTACTGGCATAGCCAGCAGTTGATATTGGCCTTCCGGCAGGTGGTTCCAGCGAGTCGAACAGGTGGCTCCGGCGTGCTCGGCAGGTGGTTCCGGTCTGTCCGGTAGGTGATTCCGGCGTGTCCGGCACGTGCTTCCGGCACGTCTGAGAGGTGGTTCCGGCATGCGCGACAGGTGGTTTCGGAGTGTCCGCCAGGTGGTTCTGGCGTACCCGGCAGGTGATTTTGGCGTGTCCGGCAGGTGTTTCTGGCGAGTCGAGCAGGTGGCTCCGGCATGCTCGGCAGGTGCTTCCGGCGTCTCCGGCACGTGGTTCTGGTGTGTCTGAGAGCTGGTTCCGGCATGTCCGGCAGATGATTCCGGAGTGTCCGCCAAGTGGTTCTGGCATACCCGGCTGGTGATTTGGGCATGTCAGGTAGGTGGTTCCGGCGAGTCGAGCAGGTGGCTCCGGCGTGCTCGGCAGGTTGTTCAGACGGGTCTGGCAGGTGTTTTCCGTCTGTTCGGGGTGTGATTCCAGCATCTCATGCACATGGTTCTGGCACGTCTGAGATGTGGTTCCGGCCGGCCCGACAGGTGTTTCCACAGTGTCCGCCAAGTGGTACTGGCGTAGTTGGCAGGTGATTTTGGCATGACCGGCAGGTGGTTCCAGCAAGCCCGGCAGGTGATTCCGAAGTGTTCCCCAACTGGTTGTGGCGTAGGCGGCAGGTGATTTTTGCGTGTCCGGCAGGTGGTTCTGGCGAGTCGAGCAGGTGGTTCCGGCGTGCTCGGCAGGTGCTTCCAGGGTCATTGGCACGTGGTTCTGGCATATCTGAGAGGTGGTTCCGGCATGCCCGGCAGGTGATTCCGGAGTGTTCGCCAAGTGTTTCCGGCGTAGCCGGCAGGTGATTTTGCATGTCCAGCGGTCGTTCCGGCGGGTCGAGCCGGTGGTTCCGTCGTGTGCGGCAGGTGGTTCCGGTCTGTCCGGCAGGTGGTTCTGTGGTGTCCGGCACGAGGTTCAGTCTGAGAGGCTGTGCCGGCATGCCCCTCACGTGATTCCGGCTTGTCCCCGAAGTGGTGCTGGTGTAGCGGGCAGGTGATTTTGGCGTGTCCGGCAGGTGGTTCAGGCGAGTTGAGCAGGTGCTTGCGACGTGCTCGGCAGGTGCTTCCGGCGTCTCCGGCACGTGTTTCTGGCACATCTGACTGGTGGTTCCGGCATGCCCAAAAGTTGATTCCGGTCTGTCCGCTAGGTGGTTCCGGCGTGCACGGCATGTGGTTCTGGTACGTCTCAGAGGTGGTTGCGTATGCCCAACGGGTGATTCCGGACTGTCCGATACGTGCTTCTGGCACGTCTGAGAGGTGGTTCCAACATGCCCGGCAGGTCATTTCGGAGAGTCGACCAAGTGGTTCTGGCGTAGCCCGCAGGTGATTTTGGCGTGTCCGGCGGGTGGTTCCGCCGTGCTCGGCAGGTGGTTCAGGCATGCCCATCACGTGGTTCCAGTCTGTCCAGGATGTGTTTCCAGCTTCTCCGGCAGGTGGTTCTGGTACGTCTGAGAGGTGGTTCCGCCATGGCTGGCAGGTGATTCCGGACCGTCCCCCAGGTGGTTCTGGCATAGCCAGCAGTTGATATTGGCCTGTCCGGCAGGTGGTTCCAGCGAGTCGAACAGGTGGCTCCGGCGTGCTCGGCAGGTCTTTCCGGTCTGTCCGGTAGGTGATTCCGGCATGTCCGGCACGTGCTTCCGGCACGTCTGAGAGGTGGTTCCGGCATGCGCGGCAGGTGGTTTCGGAGTGTCCGCCAGGTGGTTCTGGCGTACCCGGCAGGTGATTTTGGCGTGTCCGGCAGGTGTTTCTGGCGAGTCGAGCAGGTGGCTCCGGCATGCTCGGCAGGTGCTTCCGGCGTCTCCGGCACGTGGTTCTGGTGTGTCTGAGAGCTGGTTCCGGCATGTCCGGCAGATGATTCCGGAGTGTCCGCCAAGTGGTTCTGGCATACCCGGCTGGTGATTTGGGCATGTCAGGTAGGTGGTTCCGGCGAGTCGAGCAGGTGGCTCCGGCGTGCTCGGCAGGATGTTCAGACGGGTCTGGCAGGTGTTTTCCGTCTGTTCGGGGTGTGATTCCAGCATCTCATGCACATGGTTCTGGCACGTCTGAGATGTGGTTCCGGCCGGCCCGACAGGTGTTTCCACAGTGTCCGCCAAGTGGTACTGGCGTAGTTGGCAGGTGATTTTGGCATGACCGGCAGGTGGTTCCAGCAAGCCCGGCAGGTGATTCCGAAGTGTTCCCCAACTGGTTGTGGCGTAGGCGGCAGGTGATTTTTGCGTGTCCGGCAGGTGGTTCTGGCGAGTCGAGCAGGTGGTTCCGGCGTGCTCGGCAGGTGCTTCCAGGGTCATTGGCACGTGGTTCTGGCATATCTGAGAGGTGGTTCCGGCATGCCCGGCAGGTGATTCCGGAGTGTTCGCCAAGTGTTTCCGGCGTAGCCGGCAGGTGATTTTGCATGTCCAGCGGTCGTTCCGGCGGGTCGAGCCGGTGGTTCCGGCGTGTCCGGCAGGTGGTTCCGGTCTGTCCGGCAGGTGGTTCTGTGGTGTCCGGCACGAGGTTCAGTCTGAGAGGCTGTGCCGGCATGCCCCTCACGAGATTCCGGCTTGTCCCCGAAGTGGTGCTGGTGTAGCGGGCAGGTGATTTTGGCGTGTCCGGCAGGTGGTTCAGTCGAGTTGAGCAGGTGCTTGCGACGTGCTCGGCAGGTGCTTCCGGCGTCTCCGGCACGTGTTTCTGGCACATCTGACTGGTGGTTCCGGCATGCCCAAAAGTTGATTCCGGTCTGTCCGGTAGGTGGTTCCGGCGTGCACGGCACGTGGTTCTGGTACGTCTCAGAGGTGGTTGCGTATGCCCAACGGGTGATTCCGGACTGTCCGCCACGTGCTTCTGGCACGTCTGAGAGGTGGTTCCAACATGCCCGGCAGGTCATTTCGGAGAGTCGACCAAGTGGTTCTGGCATAACACGCAGGTGATTTTGGCGTGTCTGGCAGGTTGTTCCGTTGTGCTTGGCAGGTGGTTCAGGCTTGGCCGGCAAGTGGTTCCAGACTGTCCAGGACGTGTTTCCAGCTTCTCCGGCAGGTGGTTCTGGTACGTCTGAGAGGTGGTTCCGCCATGGCTGGCCGGTGATTCCGGACCGTCCCCCAGGTGGTACTGGCATAGCCAGCAGTTGATATTGGCCTTCCGGCAGGTGGTTCCAGCGAGTCGAACAGGTGGCTCCGGCGTGCTCGGCAGGTGGTTCCGGTCTGTCCGGTAGGTGATTCCGGCGTGTCCGGCACGTGCTTCCGGCACGTCTGAGAGGTGGTTCCGGCATGCGCGACAGGTGGTTTCGGAGTGTCCGCCAGGTGGTTCTGGCGTACCCGGCAGGTGATTTTGGCGTGTCCGGCAGGTGTTTCTGGCGAGTCGAGCAGGTGGCTCCGGCATGCTCGGCAGGTGCTTCCGGCGTCTCCGGCACGTGGTTCTGGTGTGTCTGAGAGCTGGTTCCGGCATGTCCGGCAGATGATTCCGGAGTGTCCGGCAAGTGGTTCTGGCATACCCGGCTGGTGATTTGGGCATGTCAGGTAGGTGGTTCCGGCGAGTCGAGCAGGTGGCTCCGGCGTGCTCGGCAGGTTGTTCCGACGGGTCTGGCAGGTGTTTAGCGTCTGTTCGGGGTGTGGTTCCAGCATCTCATGCACATGGTTCTGGCACGTCTGAGATGTGGTTCCGGCCGGCCCGACAGGTGATTCCGCAGTGTCCGCCAGGTGGTTCTGGCATACCCGGCAGGGGATTTTGGCGTGTCCGGCAGGTGTTTCTGGCGAGTCGAGCAGGTGGCTCCGGCATGCTCGGCAGGTGCTTCCGGCGTCTCCGGCACTTGGTTCTGGTGTGTCTGAGAGCTGGTTCCGGCATGTCCGGCAGATGATTCCGGAGTGTCCGCCAAGTGGTTCTGGCATACCCAGCAGGTGATTTTGGCGTGTCAGGGAGGTGGTACCGGTGAGTCGAGCAGGTGGTTCCGGCGTGCTCAGCAGGTGGTTCAGGCGGTTCTGGCAGGTGTTATCCGTCTGTTCGGGGTGTGGTTCCAGCATCTCATGAACACGTTTCTGGCACGTCTGAGATGTGGTTCCAGCCGGCCCGACAGGTGTTTCCGCAGTGTCCGCCAAGCGGTTCTGGCGTAGTTGGCAGGTGATTTTGGCATGACTGGCAGGTGGTTCCAGCAAGCCTGGCAGGTGATTCCAAAGTGTTCACCAACTGGTTGTGGCGTAGCCGGCAGGTGATTTTTGCGTGATCGGCAGGTGGTTCTGGCGAGTCGAGCAGGTGGTTCCGGCGTGCTCGGCTGGTGCTTCCGGGGTCATTGGCACGGGGTTCTGGCATGTCTGAGAGGTGGTTGCTGCATGCCCGGCAAGTGATTCCGGAGTGTTCGCCAAGTGGTTCTGGCATAGTCGGCAGGTGATTTTGGCATGTCCGGCAGGTGGTTCAGGCGAGTTGAGCAGGTGGTTCCAACGTGCTTGGCAGGTGCTTCCAGCATATCCGGCACGAGTTTCTGGCACATCTGACAGGTACTTCCGGCATGCCCGAAAGGTGATTCTGGTCTGTCCGGTAGGTGGTTCCAGCCTGCACAGCATGTGGTTCTGGTACGTCTCAGAGGTGGTTGCTCATGCCCAACAGGTGATTCCGGACTGTCCGCCACATGGTTCTGGCACGTCTGAGAGGTGGTTCCGGCATGCCCGGCAGGTCATCCCAGAGAGTCCTCCAAGTGGTTCTGGCATAACACGCAGGTGATTTTGGCGTGTCTGGCAGGTTGTTCCGTTGTGCTTGGCAGGTGGTTCAGGCTTGGCCGGCAGGTGGTTCCAGACTGTCCAGGACGTGTTTCCAGCTTCTCCGGCAGGTGGTTCTGGTACGTCTGAGAGGTGGTTCCGCCATGGCTGGCAGGTGATTCCGGACCGTCCCCCAGGTGGTACTGGCATAGCCAGCAGTTGATATTGGCCTGTCCGGCAGGTGGTTCCAGCGAGTCGAACAGGTGGCTCCGGCGTGCTCGGCAGGTGGTTCCGGTCTGTCCGGTAGGTGATTCCGGCGTGTCCGGCACGTGCTTCCGGCACGTCTGAGAGGTGGTTCCGGCATGCGCGACAGGTGGTTTCGGAGTGTCCGCCAGGTGGTTCTGGCGTACCCGGCAGGTGATTTTGGCGTGTCCGGCAGGTGTTTCTGGCGAGTCGAGCAGGTGGCTCCGGCATGCTCGGCAGGTGCTTCCGGCGTCTCCGGCACGTGGTTCTGGTGTGTCTGAGAGCTGGTTCCGGCATGTCTGGCAGATGATTCCGGAGTGTCCACCAAGTGGTTCTGGCATACCCGGCTGGTGATTTGGGCATGTCAGGTAGGTGGTTCCGGCGAGTCGAGCAGGTGGCTCCGGCGTGCTCGGCACGTTGTTCAGACGGGTCTGGCAGGTGTTTTCCGTTTGTTCGGGGTGTGGTTCCAGCATCTCATGCACATTGTTCTGGCACGTCTGAGATGTGGTTCCGGCCGGCCCGACAGGTGTTTCCACAGTGTCCGCCAAGTGGTACTGGCGTAGTTGGCAGGTGATTTTGGCATGACCGGCAGGTGGTTCCAGCAAGCCCGGCAGGTGATTCCGAAGTGTTCCCCAACTGGTTGTGGCGTAGCCGGCAGGTGATTTTTGCGTGTCCGGCAGGTGGTTCTGGCGAGTCGAGCAGGTGGTTCCGGCGTGCTCGGCAGGTGCTTGCGGGGTCATTGGCACGTGGTTCTGGCATATCTGAGAGGTGGTTCCGGCATGCCCGGCAGGTGATTCCGGAGTGTTCGCCAAGTGTTTCCGGCGTAGCCGGCAGGTGATTTTGCATGTCCAGCGGTCGTTCCGGCGGGTCGAGCCGGTGGTTCCGGGGTGTCCGGCAGGTGGTTCCGGTCTGTCCGGCAGGTGGTTCTGTGGTGTCCGGCACGAGGTTCAGTCTGAGAGGCTGTGCCGGCATGCCCCTCACGTGATTCCGGCTTGTCCCCGAAGTGGTGCTGGTGTAGCGGGCAGGTGATTTTGGCGTGTCCGGCAGGTGGTTCAGGCGAGTTGAGCAGGTGGTTGCGACGTGCTCGGCAGGTGCTTCCGGCGTCTCTGGCACGTGTTTCTGGCACATCTGACTGGGGGTTCCGGCATGCCCAAAAGTTGATTCCGGTCTGTCCGGTAGGTGGTTCCGGCGTGCACGGCACGTGGTTCTGGTACGTCTCAGAGGTGGTTGCGTATGCCCAACGGGTGATTCCGGACTGTGTGCCACGTGCTTCTGGCACGTCTGAGAGGTGGTTCCAACATGCCCGGCAGGTCATTTCGGAGAGTCGTCCAAGTGGTTCTGGCATAGCCCGCAGGTGATTTTGGCGTGTCCGGCAGGTGGTTCCGCCGTGCTCGGCAGGTGGTTCAGGCATGGCCGTCACGTGGTTCCAGTCTGTCCAGGACGTGTTTACAGCTTCTCCGGCAGGTGGTTCTGGTACGTCTGAGAGGTGGTTCCGCCATGGCTGGCAGGTGATCCCGGACCGTCCCCCAGGTGGTTCTGGCATAGCCAGCAGTTGATATTGGCCTGCCCGGCTTGTGGTTCCAGCGAGTCGAACAGGTGGCTCCGGCGTTCTTGGCAGGTGGTTCCGGTCTGTCCGGTAGGTGTTTCCGGCATGTCCGGCACGTGCTTCCGGCACGTCTGAGAGGTGGTTCCGGCATGCGCGGCAGGTGATTCCGTAGTGTCCGCCAGGTCGTTCTGGCATACCCGGCAGGTGATTTTGGCATGTCCGGCAGGTGTTTCTGGCGAGTCGAGCAGGTGGCTCCGGCATGCTCGGCAGGTGCTTCCGGCGTCTCCGGCACTTGGTTCTGGTGTGTCTGAGAGCTGGTTCCGGCATGTCCGGCAGATGATTCCGGAGTGTCCGCCAAGTGGTTCTGGCATACCCAGCAGGTGATTTTGGCGTGTCAGGGAGGTGGTACCGGTGAGTCGAGCATGTGGTTCCGGCGTGCTCAGCAGGTGGTTCAGGCGGTTCTGACAGGTGGTATCCGTCTGTTCGGGGTGTGGTTCCAGCATCTCATGAACACGTTTCTGGCACGTCTGAGATGTGGTTCCAGCCGGCCCGACAGGTGTTTCCGCAGTGTCCGCCAAGCGGTTGTGGCGTAGTTGGCAGGTGATTTTGGCATGACTGGCAGGTGGTTCCAGCAAGCCTGGCAGGTGATTCCAAAGTGTTCACCAACTGGTTGTGGCGTAGCTGGCAGGTGATTTTTGCGTGATCGGCAGGTGGTTCTGGCGAGTCGAGCAGGTGGTTCCGGCGTGCTCGGCTGGTGCTTCCGGGGTCATTGGCACGGGGTTCTGGCATGTCTGAGAGGTGGTTCCTGCATGCCCGGCAAGTGATTCCGGAGTGTTCGCCAAGTGGTTCTGGCATAGTCGGCAGGTGATTTTGGCATGTCCGGCAGGTGGTTCAGGCGAGTTGAGCAGGTGGTTCCAACGTGCTGGGCAGGTGCTTCCGGCGTCTCAGGCACGTGTTTCTTGCACATCTGACAGGTAGTTCCGGCATGCCCGAAAGGTGATTCCGGTCTGTCCGGTAGGTGGTTCCAGCCTGCATGTCATGTGGTTCTGGTACATCTCAGAGGTGGTTGCGCATGCCCAACAGGTGATTCCGGACTGTCCGCCACATGGTTCTGGCACGTCTGAGAGGTGGTTCCGGCATGCCCGGCAGGTCATCCCAGAGAGTCCTCCAAGTGGTTCTGGCATAACACGAAGGTGATTTTGGCGTGTCCGGCAGGTGGTTCCGCCGTGCTCGGCAGGTGGTTCAGGCATGGCCGTCACGTGGTTCCAGTCAGTCCAGGACGTGTTTCCAGCTTCTCCGGCAGGTGGTTCTGGTACGTCTGAGAGGTGGTTCCGCCATGGCTGGCAGGTGATTCCGGACCGTCCCCCAGGTGGTTCTGGCATAGCCAGCAGTTGATATTGGCCTGTCCGGCAGGTGGTTCCAGCGAGTCGAACAGGTGGCTCCGGCGTGCTCGGCAGGTCTTTACGGTCTGTCCGGTAGGTGATTCCGGCGTGTCCGGCACGTGCTTCCGGCACGTCTGAGAGGTGGTTCCGGCATGCACGGCAGGTGGTTTCGGAGTGTCCGCCAGGTGGTTCTGGCGTACCCGGCAGGTGATTTTGGCGTGTCCGGCAGGTGTTTCTGGCGAGTCGAGCAGGTGGCTCCTGCATGCTCGGCAGGTGCTTCCGGCGTCTCCGGCACGTGGTTCTGGTGTGTCTGAGAGCTGGTTCCGGCATGTCCGGCAGATGATTCCGGAGTGTCCGCCAAGTGGTTCTGGCATACCCGGCTGGTGATTTGGGCATGTCAGGTAGGTGGTTCCGGCGAGTCGAGCAGGTGGCTCCGGCGTGCTCGGCAGGTTGTTCAGACGGGTCTGGCAGGTGTTTTCCGTCTGTTCGGGGTGTGGTTCCAGCATCTCATGCACATGGTTCTGGCACGTCTGAGATGTGGTTCCGGCCGGCCCGACAGGTGTTTCCACAGTGTCCGCCAAGTGGTACTGGCGTAGTTGGCAGGTGATTTTGGCATGACCGGCAGGTGGTTCCAGCAAGCCCGGCAGGTGATTCCGAAGTGTTCCCCAACTGGTTGTGGCGTAGCCGGCAGGTGATTTTTGCGTGTCCGGCAGGTGGTTCTGGCGAGTCGAGCAGGTGGTTCCGGCGTGCTCGGCAGGTGCTTCCGGGGTCATTGGCACGTGGTTCTGGCATATCTGAGAGGTGGTTCCGGCATGCCCGGCAGGTGATTCCGGAGTGTTCGCCAAGTGTTTCCGGCGTAGCCGGCAGGTGATTTTGCATGTCCAGCGGTCGTTCCGGCGGGTCGAGCCGGTGGTTCCGGCGTGTCCGGCAGGTGGTTCCGGTCTGTCCGGCAGGTGGTTCTGTGGTGTCCGGCACGAGGTTCAGTCTGAGAGGCTGTGCCGGCATGCCCCTCACGTGATTCCGGCTTGTCCCCGAAGTGGTGCTGGTGTAGCGGCAGGTGATTTTGGCGTGTCCGGCAGGTGGTTCAGGCGAGTTGAGCAGGTGCTTGCGACGTGCTCGGCAGGTGCTTCCGGCGTCTCCGGCACGTGTTTCTGGCACATCTGACTGGTGGTTCCGGCATGCCCAAAAGTTGATTCCGGTCTGTCCGGTAGGTGGTTCCGGCGTGCACGGCACGTGGTTCTGCTACGTCTCAGAGGTGGTTGCGTATGCCCAACGGGTGATTCCGGACTGTCCGCCACGTGCTTCTGGCACGTCTGAGAGGTGGTTCCAACATGCCCGGCAGGTCATTTCGGAGAGTCGTCCAAGTGGTTCTGGCGTAGCCCGCAGGTGATTTTGGCGTGTCCGGCAGGTGGTTCCGCCGTGCTCGGCAGGTGGTTCAGGCATGGCCGTCACGTGGTTCCAGTCTGTCCAGGACGTGTTTCCAGCTTCTCCGGCAGGTGGTTCTGGTACGTCTGAGAGGTGGTTCCGCCATGGCTGGCAGGTCATCCCGGACTGTCCCCCAGGTGGTTCTGGCATAGCCAGCAGTTGATATTGGCCTGTCCGGCAGGTGGTTCCAGCGAGTCGAACAGGTGGCTCCGGCGTTCTTGGCAGGTGGTTCCGGTCTGTCCGGTAGGTGTTTCCGGCGTGTCCGGCACGTGCTTCCGGCACGTCTGAGATGTGGTTCCGGCATGCGCGGCAGGTGATTCCGTAGTGTCCGCCAGGTGGTTCTGGCATACACGGCAGGTGATTTTGGCGTGTCCGGCAGGTGTTTCTGGCGAGTCGAGCAGGTGGCTCCGGCATGCTCGGCAGGTGCTTCCGGCGTCTCCGGCACTTGGTTCTGGTGTGTCTGAGAGCTGGTTCTGGCATGTCCGGCAGATGATTCCGGAGTGTCCGCCAAGTGGTTCTGGCATACCCAGCAGGTGATTTTGGCGTGTCAGGGAGGTGGTACCGGTGAGTCGAGCAGGTGGTTCCGGCGTGCTCAGCAGGTGGTTCAGGCGGTTCTGGCAGGTGGTATCCGTCTGTTCGGGGTGTGGTTCCAGCATCTCATGAACACGTTTCTGGCACGTCTGAGATGTGGTTCCAGCCGGCCCGACAGGTGTTTCCGCAGTGTCCGCCAAGCGGTTCTGGCGTAGTTGGCAGGTGATTTTGGCATGACTGGCAGGTGGTTCCAGCAAGCCTGGCAGGTGATTCCAAAGTGTTCACCAACTGGTTGTGGCGTAGCCGGCAGGTGATTTTTGCGTGATCGGCAGGTGGTTCTGGCGAGTCGAGCAGGTGGTTCCGGCGTGCTCGGCTGGTGCTTCCGGGGTCATTGGCACGGGGTTCTGTCATGTCTGAGAGGTGGTTCATGCATGCCCGGCAAGTGATTCCGGAGTGTTCGCCAAGTGGTTCTGGCATAGTCGGCAGGTGATTTTGGCATGTCCGGCAGGTGGTTCAGGCGAGTTGAGCAGGTGGTTCCAACGTGCTTGGCAGGTGCTTCCAGCATATCCGGCACGAGTTTCTGGCACATCTGACAGGTACTTCCGGCATGCCCGAAAGGTGATTCTGGTCTGTCCGGTAGGTGGTTCCAGCCTGCACAGCATGTGGTTCTGGTACGTCTCAGAGGTGGTTGCTCATGCCCAACAGGTGATTCTGGACTGTCCGCCACATGGTTCTGGCACGTCTGAGAGGTGGTTCCGGCATGCCCGGCAGGTCATCCCAGAGAGTCCTCCAAGTGGTTCTGGCATAACACGCAGGTGATTTTGGCGTGTCTGGCAGGTTGTTCCGTTGTGCTTGGCAGGTGGTTCAGGCTTGGCCGGCAGGTGGTTCCAGACTGTCCAGGACGTGTTTCCAGCTTCTCCGGCAGGTGGTTCTGGTACGTCTGAGAGGTGGTTCCGCCATGGCTGGCAGGTGATTCCGGACCGTCCACCAGGTGGTTCTGGCATAGCCAGCAGTTGATATTGGCCTGTCCGGCAGGTGGTTCCAGCGAGTCGAACAGGTGGCTCCGGCGTGCTCGGCAGGTGGTTCCGGTCTGTCCGGTAGGTGATTCCGGCGTGTCCGGCACGTGCTTCCGGCACGTCTGAGAGGTGGTTCCGGCATGCGCGACAGGTGGTTTCGGAGTGTCCGCCAGGTGGTTCTGGCGTACCCGGCAGGTGATTTTGGCGTGTCCGGCACGTGTTTCTGGCGAGTCGAGCAGGTGGCTCCGGCATGCTCGGCAGGTGCTTCCGGCGTCTCCGGCACGTGGTTCTGGTGTGTCTGAGAGCTGGTTCCGGCATGTCCGGCAGATGATTCCGGAGTGTCCGCCAAGTGGTTCTGGCATACCCGGCTGGTGATTTGGGCATGTCAGGTAGGTGGTTCCGGCGAGTCGAGCAGGTGGCTCCGGCGTGCTCGGCAGGTTGTTCAGACGGGTCTGGCAGGTGTTTTCCGTCTGTTCGGGGTGTGATTCCAGCATCTCATGCACATGGTTCTGGCACGTCTGAGATGTGGTTCCGGCCGGCCCGACAGGTGTTTCCACAGTGTCCGCCAAGTGGTACTGGCGTAGTTGGCAGGTGATTTTGGCATGACCGGCAGGTGGTTCCAGCAAGCCCGGCAGGTGATTCCGAAGTGTTCCCCAACTGGTTGTGGCGTAGGCGGCAGGTGATTTTTGCGTGTCCGGCAGGTGGTTCTGGCGAGTCGAGCAGGTGGTTCCGGCGTGCTCGGCAGGTGCTTCCAGGGTCATTGGCACGTGGTTCTGGCATATCTGAGAGGTGGTTCCGGCATGCCCGGCAGGTGATTCCGGAGTGTTCGCCAAGTGTTTCCGGCGTAGCCGGCAGGTGATTTTGCATGTCCAGCGGTCGTTCCGGCGGGTCGAGCCGGTGGTTCCGGCGTGTCCGGCAGGTGGTTCCGGTCTGTCCGGCAGGTGGTTCTGTGGTGTCCGGCACGAGGTTCAGTCTGAGAGGCTGTGCCGGCATGCCCCTCACGAGATTCCGGCTTGTCCCCGAAGTGGTGCTGGTGTAGCGGGCAGGTGATTTTGGCGTGTCCGGCAGGTGGTTCAGGCGAGTTGAGCAGGTGCTTGCGACGTGCTCGGCAGGTGCTTCCGGCGTCTCCGGCACGTGTTTCTGGCACATCTGACTGGTGGTTCCGGCATGCCCAAAAGTTGATTCCGGTCTGTCCGGTAGGTGGTTCCGGCGTGCACGGCACGTGGTTCTGGTACGTCTCAGAGGTGGTTGCGTATGCCCAACGGGTGATTCCGGACTGTCCGCCACGTGCTTCTGGCACGTCTGAGAGGTGGTTCCAACATGCCCGGCAGGTCATTTCGGAGAGTCGACCAAGTGGTTCTGGCGTAGCCCGCAGGTGATTTTGGCGTGTCCGGCGGGTGGTTCCGCCGTGCTCGGCAGGTGGTTCAGGCATGCCCATCACGTGGTTCCAGTCTGTCCAGGATGTGTTTCCAGCTTCTCCGGCAGGTGGTTCTGGTACGTCTGAGAGGTGGTTCCGCCATGGCTGGCAGGTGATCCCGGACCGTCCCCCAAGGTGGTTCTGGCATAGCCAGCAGTTGATATTGGCCTGTCCGGCAGGTGGTTCCAGCGAGTCGAACAGGTGGCTCCGGCGTTCTTGGCAGGTGGTTCCGGTCTGTCCGGTAGGTGTTTCCGGCGTGTCCGGCACGTGCTTCTGGCACGTCTGAGATGTGGTTCCGGGATGCGTGGCAGGTGATTCCGTAGTGTCCGCCAGGTGGTTCTGGCGTACCCGGCAGGTGATTTTGGCGTGTCCGGCAGGTGTTTCTGGCGAGCCGAGCAGGTGGCTCCGGCATGCTCGGCAGGTGCTTCCGGCGTCTCCGGCACTTGGTTCTGGTGTGTCTGAGAGCTGGTTCCGGCATGTCCGGCAGATGATTCCGGAGTGTCCGCCAAGTGGTTCTGGCATACCCAGCAGGTGATTTTGGCGTGTCAGGGAGGTGGTACCGGTGAGTCGAGCAGGTGGTTCCGGCGTGCTCAGCAGGTGGTTCAGGCGGTTCTGGCAGGTGTTATCCGTCTGTTCGGGGTGTGGTTCCAGCATCTCATGAACACGTTTCTGGCACGTCTGAGATGTGGTTCCAGCCGGCCCGACAGGTGTTTCCGCAGTGTCCGCCAAGCGGTTCTGGCGTAGTTGGCAGGTGATTTTGGCATGACTGGCAGGTGGTTCCAGCAAGCCTGGCAGGTGATTCCAAAGTGTTCACCAACTGGTTGTGGCGTAGCCGGCAGGTGATTTTTGCGTGATCGGCAGGTGGTTCTGGCGAGTCGAGCAGGTGGTTCCGGCGTGCTCGGCTGGTGCTTCCGGGGTCATTGGCACGGGGTTCTGGCATGTCTGAGAGGTGGTTGCTGCATGCCCGGCAAGTGATTCCGGAGTGTTCGCCAAGTGGTTCTGGCATAGTCGGCAGGTGATTTTGGCATGTCCGGCAGGTGGTTCAGGCGAGTTGAGCAGGTGGTTGCGACGTGCTTGGCAGGTGCTTCCGGCGTCTCCGGCACGTGTTTCTGGCACATCTGACAGGTGGTTCCGGCATGCCCGAAAGGTGATTCCGGTCTGTCCGGTAGGTGGTTCCAGCCTGCACGGCATGTGGTTCTGGTACGTCTCAGAGGTGGTTGCGCATGCCCAACAGGTGATTCCGGACTGTCCGCCACATGGTTCTGGCACGTCTGAGAGGTGGTTCCGGCATGCCCGGCAGGTCATCCCAGAGAGTCCTCCAAGTGGTTCTGGCATAACACGCAGGTGATTTTGGCGTGTCTGGCAGGTTGTTCCGTTGTGCTTGGCAGGTGGTTCAGGCTTGGCCGGCAAGTGGTTCCAGACTGTCCAGGACGTGTTTCCAGCTTCTCCGGCAGGTGGTTCTGGTACGTCTGAGAGGTGGTTCCGCCATGGCTGGCAGGTGATTCCGGACCGTCCCCCAGGTGGTACTGGCATAGCCAGCAGTTGATATTGGCCTTCCGGCAGGTGGTTCCAGCGAGTCGAACAGGTGGCTCCGGCGTGCTCGGCAGGTGGTTCCGGTCTGTCCGGTAGGTGATTCCGGCGTGTCCGGCACGTGCTTCCGGCACGTCTGAGAGGTGGTTCCGGCATGCGCGACAGGTGGTTTCGGAGTGTCCGCCAGGTGGTTCTGGCGTACCCGGCAGGTGATTTTGGCGTGTCCGGCAGGTGTTTCTGGCGAGTCGAGCAGGTGGCTCCGGCATGCTCGGCAGGTGCTTCCGGCGTCTCCGGCACGTGGTTCTGGTGTGTCTGAGAGCTGGTTCCGGCATGTCCGGCAGATGATTCCGGAGTGTCCGCCAAGTGGTTCTGGCATACCCGGCTGGTGATTTGGGCATGTCAGGTAGGTGGTTCCGGCGAGTCGAGCAGGTGGCTCCGGCGTGCTCGGCAGGTTGTTCCGACGGGTCTGGCAGGTGTTTAGCGTCTGTTCGGGGTGTGGTTCCAGCATCTCATGCACATGGTTCTGGCACGTCTGAGATGTGGTTCCGGCCGGCCCGACAGGTGTTTCCACAGTGTCCGCCAAGTGGTCCTGGCGTAGTTGGCAGGTGATTTTGGCATGACCGGCAGGTGGTTCCAGCAAGCCCGGCAGGTGATTCCGAAGTGTTCCCCAACTGGTTGTGGCGTAGCCGGCAGGTGATTTTTGCGTGTCCGGCAGGTGGTTCTGGCGAGTCGAGCAGGTGGTTCCGGCGTGCTCGGCAGGTGCTTCCGGGGTCATTGGCACGTGGTGCTGGCATATCTGAGAGGTGGTTCCGGCATGCCCGGCAGGTGATTCCGGAGTGTTCGCCAAGTGTTTCCGGCGTAGCCGGCAGGTGATTTTGCATGTCCAGCGGTCGTTCCGGCGGGTCGAGCCGGTGGTTCCGGCGTGTGCGGCAGGTGGTTCCGGTCTGTCCGGCAGGTGGTTCTGTGGTGTCCGGCACGAGGTTCAGTCTGAGAGGCTGTGCCGGCATGCCCCTCACGTGATTCCGGCTTCTCCCCGAAGTGGTGCTGGTGTAGCGGGCAGGTGATTTTGGCGAGTCCGGCAGGTGGTTCAGGCGAGTTGAGCAGGTGCTTGCGACGTGCTCGGCAGGTGCTTCTGGCGTCTCCGGCACGTGTTTCTGGCACATCTGACTGGTGGTTCCGGCATGCCCAAAAGTTGATTCCGGTCTGTCCGGTAGGAGGTTCCGGCGTGCACGGCACGTGGTTCTCGTACGTCTCAGAGGTGGTTGCGTATGCCCAACGGGTGATTCCGGACTGTCCGCCACGTGCTTCTGGCACGTCTGAGAGGTGGTTCCAACATGCCCGGCAGGTCATTTCGGAGAGTCGTCCAAGTGGTTCTGGCGTAGCCCGCAGGTGATTTTGGCGTGTCCGGCAGGTGGTTCCGCCGTGCTCGGCAGGTGGTTCAGGCATGGCCGTCACGTGGTTCCAGTCTGTCCAGGACGTGTTTCCAGCTTCTCCGGCAGGTGGTTCTGGTACGTCTGAGAGGTGGTTCCGCCATGGCTGGCAGGTGATCCCGGACTGTCCCTCAGGTGGTTCTGGCATAGCCAGCAGTTGATATTGGCCTGTCCGGCAGGTGGTTCCAGCGAGTCGAACAGGTGGCTCCGGCGTTCTTGGCAGGTGGTTCCGGTCTGTCCGGTAGGTGTTTCCGGCGTGTCCGGCACGTGCTTCCGGCACGTCTGAGAGGTGGTTCCGGCATGCGCGGCAGGTGATTCCGTAGTGTCCGCCAGGTGGTTCTGGCATAGCCGGCAGGGGATTTTGGCGTGTCCGGCAGGTGTTTCTGGCAAGTCGAGCAGGTGGCTCCGGCATGCTCGGCAGGTGCTTCCGGCGTCTCCGGCACTAGGTTCTGGTGTGTCTGAGAGCTGGTTCCGGCATGTCCGGCAGATGATTCCGGAGTGTCCGCCAAGTGGTTCTGGCATACCCAGCAGGTGATTTTGGCGTGTCAGGGAGGTGGTACCGGTGAGTCGAGCAGGTGGTTCCGGCGTGCTCATCAGGTGGTTCAGGCGGTTCTGGCAGGTGTTATCCGTCTGTTCGGGGTGTGGTTCCAGCATCTCATGAACACGTTTCTGGCACGTCTGAGATGTGGTTCCAGCCGGCCCGACAGGTGTTTCCGCAGTGTCCGCCAAGCGGTTCTGGCGTAGTTGGCAGGTGATTTTGGCATGACTGGCAGGTGGTTCCAGCAAGCCTGGCAGGTGATTCCAAAGTGTTCACCAACTGGTTGTGGCGTAGCCGGCAGGTGATTTTTGCGTGATCGGCAGGTGGTTCTGGCGAGTCGAGCAGGTGGTTCCGGCGTGCTCGGCTGGTGCTTCCGGGGTCATTGGCACGGGGTTCTGGCATGTCTGAGAGGTGGTTCCTGCATGCCCGGCAAGTGATTCCGGAGTGTTCGCCAAGTGGTTCTGGCATAGTCGGCAGGTGATTTTGGCATGTCCGGCAGGTGGTTCAGGCGAGTTGAGCAGGTGGTTCCAACGTGCTTGGCAGGTGCTTCCGGCGTCTCCGGCACGTGTTTCTGGCACATCTGACAGGTGGTTCCGGCATGCCCGAAAGGTGATTCTGGTCTGTCCGGTAGGTGGTTCCAGCCTGCACGGCATGTGGTTCTGGTACGTCTCAGAGGTGGTTGCGCATGCCCAACAGGTGATTCCGGACTGTCCGCCACATGGTTCTGGCACGTCTGAGAGGTGGTTCCGGCATGCCCGGCAGGTCATCCCAGAGAGTCCTCCAAGTGGTTCTGGCATAACACGCAGGTGATTTTGGCGTGTCTGGCAGGTTGTTCCGTTGTGCTTGGCAGGTGGTTCAGGCTTGGCCGGCAAGTGGT